>NC_050574.1:151627682-151677682 GCF_011100635.1 Trichosurus vulpecula | reverse complement strand
TTTCCTAACTAGTAATCTCTATTTTTTAATTAACCTCATCCATTGTGCCCCATTTTCAAGAAACACTTAATCAGCTCCACCTCTTTTTTGCCCTTTCCATAAAATTTTTAAATGTACTTCAAATACTCTTGTAGAAAACAGTTCTCTGAAGGAATAATAGTTTTATTTCTCCTTTTCACTAAGTAATCCTCCATCATCACTAATCTTTTTTTGAGCTTCTCGAATATATTTATCTTTCTAAATTTTCACTGTTGCTGTTGTTGTTATCAATGTGGACCCTATTTGTAGGTCAAAGTATCTGTCAGACTCTAGTTTTCTCAAAAGAATATACAATTTTTTTTCTCTTCTGGGATTATAATTAACATTGAAGGATTAGATTTGGTGGCAAAAAAATATTAACAAGGCTTTTCCATACATATAATGTGAAAGTTTTCCCTTTCACTTTGTGTTGGTGGTACACAGCCATGAATTATTTATGTTAGAATTCCCAACAATATCATATGTCTCTTTATGACTATTTAAATGTTTTTCTTTTTATTTATAAACTCTGAAGAGTGATCATGAGATTGGTGCTTGTGCTAAGCTTGAGTTATCTGGTAGCATCCATTGTTCCAATGCTTTTAACCAAATATGCTTTATGATTTCCTGAAATATTTTAGTCCATTTTACTATATTTTTGTTGAATAATTCATAGATTTTGCCAGTTTTTTGCCAGTAAAATCCTTATATGTTCATTAAATTCCACTATCTTTTTATGTTCCTCTGATAACTTGTTTCATTGAAATTTTTACTTGCATCTCCATCACTCTATTTTCCAGGCAGTGCATTGCTGTTTCTTTTCATCTTTTGTTCTAAGCCATCAATTGTGCTTTTGAATTTTTCATTAAGAACTATTACATTTCAGTCCTTATCATTTCTATACATTCTTTCTCTCTCTTTTTTAAATACTTAAGGTTTCTTGTGCTCATTTGATTCTCTTTCCTTGGGATATGACTATAAGTTGTACAGAAATATTTTCTTCTGCAGATTTCTCCAAGCATTATTTTCCTCATATTATGTATTCATTGTATTAGGATATTTTCTTTGATAGCTCATTTCTTTAGTGTTTTAGCTGATAAATCTATGGATATTATATTCCACTTCCTCTTTTAGCTACTGTTGTTATTTTAATTGATTTGAAATATTTCTTGTTTTGAGGTAATAATGGAGGGGAATATTCAAAACAATCTGTCACAGCCAATTTAATAAAGGAATTTTAATATAAATACTCTATTAATTTCCTTTAAATCAACATATTGCATAATTGAATTTATATATAAAGACACACTAATTTAAGGAGTGGTTATTTGCTTTTTAAGGGGATTTGAAATGGAATTATTTCAAATAATTATCTATATTGTTAACATAATAATTTAATTTCTACATGTTTTATTGCATGCAACACTAACATATTTATTTTTCTTGTTTTTACATCTTTTTTTTTTTCTAATACAATACTCTCCCTCTCTGCCTTCCTTAAGAAAACTATCTGTTTTTTTAAGAACTAATAAAAAGAGGAAAACAAATCAGTTGAGCAAAAATAAGTGAAATACCAACCAAGTTGGACAGTTAAAATCAATTTCCCTACCTGTATCCCCTCATCTCTGCTGAAAGAAATAAAGAAGGAAACAAGGAAAGAAAGAAAAAGAAAAGGAAAAAAGAGGTAAATTATCATTTCTATTCTTTTGGACCAAGTTTAGTCATTAAGATATCACACTATTCATTTTTGTTCTATTTAGTTATTATTGTTGATCTTATTCTATTTTGTATTGTCATAATGTTTTGCTTACTTTAATTTATCATTTTCTGTCAACCCACATAAGTCCCAATATTTCTCTAATATCTCTATTGATTTATTCCTTGTTTTTGTTCCTTTTAGTCATTGATTTTTTTAATAGCACCATACTATCCCATTGAATTCATAAAGCTACAATCTCTTAAGACATTTTGCAACTGACAGACCTCTACCTTTTTGGTTCTTTGTTTTCTATGAAAAAAATGTATTATTGTAAATATGTTTATGTCTTTCATTGACCTTCTTAGGGTATATTCCTGGCAGTGGCATCTCTGGGTTAAACAATATGGATATTTTAGTCTCTGTCTTAGTGTAAAGCCAGATTTTTTTCCAAGATTTGTTAAACCAATTCATAAGTCAGTATACTTGTCTTTCTAGGATCCCTTCAAAATTGAATATTAATATCATTTGTCATTTTTTTTCTTTTTCTTTTTGATTGTAGTGAAGTTTCAGAGTTGTTTGAATTTTCATTTCTCACACAATTAATAACTTCAAGCACTGTTTTAAATGTTTGTTAAAAGTTTGGAATACATATTTTAGAAAGGATTCATATCATTTTCACACTTGTCTAATGAGAAATGGTATTTAGTCTTGTATATAAGACTGGAATAGAGATGAATAGATGTGATCGTGTATCATTTTCTTCTTTTTTATTATTTATTATTATTATTGCTACTATTAGCAAACCGGGTGACATAGGTATGGAAATATATTGTAACTGTCCAACTCAGTTGATTGTGTTATTTCCATATGTTATAACACTTTTAGAGATATTTCATGCAAAATTATCTACCAGTAGACTGTTTCCCTTCTAATTTCAGTGGTTTATACATAGGGTTTTTTTATTTCAATTCATGGAATTAAAATTATTATTTTATTTCAATGACTTTTTAAAAATGAAATCTCTTTCCAGCAGCTAGGAGGGGTAGTAGAGCACTTGACCTGGAGTTAGGAAGATCTGAGTTTCTGAGTTCAAATCTCACTTCAGAGATAAGTTAATATCCATGTGACTCTAGACAAGTTATTTAACTTCTATCTTCCCCAGTTTCCTTTATTTGTGAAATTAGGATGATAATAATATATTTGTAAAATTATTTGCATAAATTAAAGAAAAAAGCATTTATTAAATGCTTATTAGGTACTTTACTGATATTAACTCATTTCATCCCCAAAACACCCTTTGAATGAAGGTGCTATCACTACACCTATTTTAAAGTTAAGGAAACTGAAGCCTAATGACTTGCCCATGATCATATAAATAGTAAGTTTCTGAAACCAGATTTGGACTCAGGTCTCACTGAGTCTAGACTCAGTACTCTATCCTCTGTACCACCTAGCTACCTCTATAATGAACTACATAAATCCTAGCTGGTTTGTTGTGGGCATTGTTGTAGTAGTGATGGTGGTAGTGGTGGTGGTTGTAGCTGTGAAAGGTAACTGATTCAGTTCCCTTCTATTTTTTTAAATGGTATGAACATTACCATTGGTATCATATATTGATTCTGAGGTCATTTTAGTGTATTATTTAAGATTTAATGTATGGGTCTAATTTTTCCCAAACTATTTTTGAGTTTTACCAGAAATTCTTATTGAATAAGGAATTCTTCCCCAAGTAATCATGTTCTTAGACTTATTAAACACTATTATTTAATTAAATTATTTCAGATTCTTTGAAATTTCAATAATCTGTTTTGAAAGCCCTCAAGTAAGAAGGGATTAGAACAAGAACAAAGAGAGAGAGCTGATCAATAGCAAGTCTATTTTCTGTTATGATCTAAGTTTGTCATCAGCCCTCAAGGTTGTTGTGGTTGTGTTTGTTGTTTTTGATTTAATCTGAGGTCACACAACCCAGAGTTTTCTGGGTTTAACATTCACCTTAAAATGGTAAGGAGGTATTGTGTTGTTTAGTCATTTTCAGATGTGTCTGATCCTTCATAATCCTTTTTGGAGTTTTCTTGGCAAAGATATTGAAATGATTTGCCATTTCCTTTTCCAGCTCATTTTACAGATGAAGAAACTGAGGCAAATAGTATTTGCCCAAGGTCACACAGCTAATAAATGTCTAAGGACAGATTTGAACTCAGGAAAGTGTATCTTCCTAACTCCACACCTAACACTCTATCCACTGAGCCACCTATCTGCCTAAAGTAATTTCTCTGAGTGAGAAATGAACACAGGCCATCATAAGACCACCAAGGCAGGTATGTATGGAGGGATGGGGAGAAAAAAAGATAAGTTGGTGTCTGAGGAACACCTTAGCAAATGGGAAGAGGTTTGGATTCAGAATAATATCTCAGCATAGGCCTATATACAAAAAATCAAGCATCACAAAGAATTGATATTGAATATCACTACCCCCCAGCTGACAAAACTAGAGAATAAGCATAATAAATAACTGAAGCAACCTGCTGAGTTGTCAAACATACAATGAACTGATGGACTTTTTATCATCCTCCTAAAATCCACCCTACAGATTTCTTTTCTTCATTCATACCAGCCACTTTGCCATCCTGGAGAAATCTCACTCCATTATTATTGCCATTGTCCTTCATAATTAAAGAGGACTAAAATGACACCAAAATATCAGGATCAACATGCCATGTGTTCAACTGTGGCTTATCAAACTAATGTGAGCTCAGAAGATTCTTCCACCAGTCAGAAACAAATAGTCTGTATGAACATTTGGGAAGGAAAAGTCTCTCAATTTGCACATCTCACATTTCTCTTGAGCTACTGCAGTTAATCTTTGCTCATAGAGCACAGAGTCTTCTTTGATATGGGCACACCATACTGGGTGGTCCTATGCTAGCATCCCCTGATTTACAACTTCTAATATTATTTCCCACACTTCAGCTATGCAGCCAATAATGTCTTCTTCAACCTCATGATGTCACCTATTTGTTCTGTTCTTTTCTCTAACCTTATAAAAACGAATTAATTCTTCATCCCAGAGTCTTCAGCATAAATCAAGGCAAGTCATTGCACTCTTCATTAATAGGTTCACACCCTATTAATAAACTGTCATCTTGCTCAGAATGTGTCTCAGTCTACTGTTGTTGATTTTTACTAACAATTCCATCTATGGAATTAAAAATGCAAAAAATTAGGAAGAATTTATGAAGATGTTTTGGGTCACTCATGTGTCCTAAAAAGTTTCCTAAGCTTTATTCTTTCTCTTAATAACATTTTCAGTGGCAAGCAGTAACATTTAACATTATTCCCTTAATATTTTGTCCCATGTAATATCAAATTTTACAATCATTTTCATTATAATTGTAGTGGGTAAGTAATATAAATATTTTTTCATCTTACTGTATAGATAAGGAAAATCAAGGGGAACATCACAGATATGTAGACCAGCTAATGAAAAAGCTTGGAGTCAGGAGATGGAATATCTTGCATAAGGAATAGCAAGGAGGTCAGTACCATTTTGTGATAGAGTATATGGAAGGAAGTAAGAAATTTTAGAAGGTAATGGTAAAGTAAACATGCTACTTTGGGAACCAGATTTGATATTGTTACATTATTGTTGTCTTTGTATGACTAGGGCAAAGAAAAGGTGGGGGCACAGAGACAGGGACGGGGACAGGAACAGAGAGAGATAGAGACAGAGAGACAGAGAAACAGAGACAGAGGCAGACATAGACAAAGACAAAGAAAAATAGAGGCAGACACATAGAGACACATAGAGGACAGAACACATAAAGAGAAATGGAGAGAGAGAGAGAGAGAGAGAGAGAGAGAGAGAGAGAGAGAGAGAGAGAGAGAGAAGCACGGAGACAGAGAGACAGAGAAACAGAGGCAGAGGCAGACAGAGACAAAGAAAAATAGAGGCAGAGACAAAGACAGAGAGATAGAGACACATAGAGGACAGAACACATAAAGAGAGAGAGAAGCAGAGAGAGAGAGAGAGAGAGAGAGAGAGAGAGAGAGAGAGAGAGTATACATAGAGAACTGAGCAGATGTCTTTTAGAACATTTTGTCCTTCCTGCTAAATTCTTGTTACTCTCTATAGCTTGATCCTCAGCTTTCCTCTGTGATGAAGGCAAAATTTTACCATCTTCATGCTCTTCTCTGTACCATTATTGAATAACCCTTTTTTTAGAGACAAATCAGTTCTGAAGCAAAGAGATACAAGCCTGTTCATAACAAAAAGCTGCCTCATCAAGCCCATTATAAAATCAGTCATTGTTCTTTTTTCTCAGGCCTATTGTTCTGGTATGAGCCAATTGGGAAACGTGATAGATCACTATTCATTACTCCACATTCAAATAATAGAGTGATAGAAATTACAAGGCCTTAAAAAATACAATTTCCTAACATGTGACTTAAACAATGTGACTTAGAGATAGAAGGGGTTAAAAATGAGAGGAAGTGCCTGCATAAAGATGTTTTTCTTTATTGACAAGTTGCACCACCAAACTCATAGCATATAAAAGATTTTACATGTGATTTTAGCAGGGTGGAGAACAGGATTTAGGAAAAGAGTTAAAAGCCAAGCACTTATCTTTGAGTCTTGAGTTTTATTTCACCCATGCTTCTGTCTCATGTGCAAGTGAAACCCAATGACAATGACAACACAATCTAGTTCAAGTAGTAGCTTCTCTAGTCCAAGAATTTTTTCAAAAACTCAACATCCCAATTCCATTTTCTTGGACACAAGATGATTCAAATGATCTGATTACTATGGATTTTTTTCTGAGAGAAAAGTTCATTGGAAAGAAACACATCTAGGCATTTTAGTTCTACTCTATATTTATTTAAGGATGAGCTCCTGATAAGAGAAGTCTACTCAGAGTTTGGGTTTCTTTTGGGCAAAAATCAATTTTTTTTAAATTTAGCTTAATTTCACTTTTAGATCTAATTATAAAATTCTTTAAAAATCTGCAACTTGTTTTTTCTTAGGATGCGATTACTCATACCATTAGACATGTTGACAGGACAACTGTGGCGGGTGTTAGGGACAAAACATTTAATGAATTCATAGATTCATAGCATTGTATGCTACGAATACATGACCTTAGATAACATTGATCCAATGCAATCTGGAAGCATTTTGCTTTTTGCATTAATATTTTCTATATGATAAACAGGATAATATAAAGAAAAATCAATTTGGTCACAAAATGTAGTTCTGTCCTGTCACATGCATCTATCAGGCTACAAAAGTTCAAAAAATTATTTTAGATTTTTAAAAATCACAGATAAGATGCCATCATTTTACGGAGGAGAAAGTTGATCTTAGGAAATTTCCCAAAGTGAGAAAATGACATGTAGCTTTGCCAGATGGACTTTAAAGTCTCTGGTTATATGAACATATCTCTCCTTAGTCCAATTATTATCAAAGTTCTTATAATGAAGTTGCTGTTTTGGAGTCCTTTACTAAGAAGCCTCTAAGTTACCAGTAAGAGATGAACCTTAAGGAGAGTTCCTCCCCCATGATAGGACCATCAAGAAAATTCATGGATATGCATGCTCTTTTAATGATTAAGGTGGTTCTTTACCTCCTGTTTCTTCAAGACCTGAGAATAACTTTAAGAAATAAATCTTTTAACCATTTGAAAATCTATGCCTAAAAAGCCCAGATCCTTTTGAGTAAGAGTCTCTTTTGATGCACTCTTAAACTCTTCTCCCACCTTGTTCCAGAGATGACTGAGGGTTCTCCACTAAGCCATTAAATTAATTGACAGAGAGTAATGAAGGACAATATATAGAAGCAGTTTGCTGTAGTAGGAAGAATGGCATACTTGGAATCAAATGAACTAGATACAAATTGTAGCTTATCACTTACTACGTATGCAAACTTGGATAAAATATTAACCATTCTGCATCTCCTCACCAGATGTACTTCCTCTTCTAAGGAGGTTTTTGTCTTCTAAGGTCCTTGGAACTTTTATATCTAGCTAGGCTGGTACTCAGAAAAGAGCAGGATTATTCCTATAATGCCTAAACCATTGTTTCCTGATTACCTAAACCAGCTTAAATGGGCAGATAGGAAAGAAGCCTCCTACGTTTCTGTATGAAATGCATGAGAGGAAATAAATGTTTGGAAAGGGAAAAAAGCTAATCAATATAGTTGGATGCAGCGGAAAGGGCCCTGGATCTGGAGTCAAGTGACTAGAGGTTATATATAAGCTCTGCCACCTGTGTAATGCTAGACCAATCATTTCACATTTCAGTTTGCTGGGCTTCAGTTTCCTCAAACATAGCACTTATATGTGTTATATTCTGCAAATATATGTGTGTGTGTTAAATATTTACATCATGTGTGCTACGATCCTCATGTTCTCTATATATCTCTTTGCCTTTCTCATTATATTACGTATTTTTATGATACATGTGTGAGCGTGAACTTATTTCTAGACTTCATTTTGAAAAAGGGAAATATCTTAAAGGGAAGCCAAGAATACACACAAAGCTAAACTTAGTCATCTGCCTCCAGCATTAATTTATTTTCTGATGTCCTAGACCATATCACTAACACCAAATGCCTTTTGTTTTTACAAATTGATGCCCCATTGTGCATCAAAACTTTTTCACACAGATCTATATCTTTCCTTCTAATCCTGACCTTTCCCCAAATTTACCCATAAATGTAAAATATATCAACATCCAAGTCATCAAGGAATAAAACCTCAGGGTAATTCTTGGCTCTTCCTTCCCCTTCACCGTCTATATATAATTGGCTACAAAGTTTTTCTATTTAATTTTAAAAGGATATTTCACAATTATCTCCTCTTTAATATAACACTGCCACTAACACTACATCAGGCTTTCCCCTCCCATTATTTTTTTGTCCTGTATCCCTCTTAACTGGCCTCCCTACTCTTATTCTCTCCCTTTTCTAATTCTTCCTCCTTATGGACCCTGGAGTAGTTTTTTTCTTTTTTTTCTCTTTTAATTTTTTTTTTTAATTTTAGACAAATACTAAAACTTAAATACATAATAAGAAAAGAAAAAAAAGAAACATTAGAAACTTAAATATCAAACAAACATAAAATAAGAATAAGAAAAAAAAATACATGTCCACAGCAGAGGATAGGAGAGGATTCAAAATACATAGCAATGACTTTTCATTTCAAGAAAGCCTATATATTAAATACTATATGTTAAGTTGAACGTTGTCCATCTTTTCTTTGCTTCCTTGTAGGTTTTCTCTTGTTCTCTGCTGTACACTTTTTACTTTGTTCTTTTTCCCTCCTTCCTGCTGCTACCCCAAGGCTACAGTTGAGTGTGAATATATTTATATATAGGTATTGATATATACATATACGTATGCATGTTTGCACATACATACATACATAAACATATGTGTTCCCCAAGAGATTCTACTTCTAATATCTGTTTTTATGTTTGTGCACATATTTTTTCTTCTCTCTTACCTCCTCTATTTTACTTCTTTGTGCTACCTTACCCTCTTATTACATAACCTACCCCCATTCCAGCAATCCTTCCCTTATCTTCCCATTCCCCTAAATCTAAACACCATTCTATACCCCCCTTTTAACTTATTCCCTTACCCTTGCCTCAAAATAGCCCTCTTTTATCCTCTCCACCGAACCTATACCCTTAGAGTTTTATTGTTTTTTTTTTAATTTAGAAGACTTTTATACTCTTCTAGATGCCCTCCCCCTTTAACCCATTCCCCATGAAAGTAGATTTCCAGAACTAACAGCCCATCACCCCCATCTAAATCCCCTGTATTGGTTCTACCTCTTGCATCTCATTTGCATAAGATAATTGCTCTTTCAGCTGTTCTTGAATAGTTTTATTTTTAAAGTCATATCATACTCAGGTCTACCACAATCTTTCTTATAAGCTACTAATTACTAGTAGCAAAGTTAGACATAGGTTTTACATTTTCCGTACATAAAAGGTAAATATTCTATACTTATTTAGTTCCTTGTAATTGGTCATTGGTATCTACCTTATATTTCTCTTGGATCTTGTATGTCAAATCTTCTATTGAAGACTTTTTGTTTGTTTGTTTGTTTTGTTTTATTTTTTGTTTTGTAACAGAGTCCTGAAAGTCTGACAGTTGATCTATTCAAAATTATGCTTAGCTTTGCTGGGCATGATATTTTCTTGTTCTTCAATATGTAGTTTTACAAGACCTGTGATCTTTTAATGTCTGCAACACTAGGTCTTATGTTATACAATCATCTGCATTTTTTTTCTTTTTTTTCTTGTCACTTGTAATATTTTGTCTTGGATCTGGGGGTTTCTGAATTTAACTATAATATCCTATGAGTTCTCATTGTGGGATCTCTTTAAGGTGGTGATCCACAGATTTTTTTTCTGTTTCTACTTTCCCATGTGGTTATAATGCTTCAGGACAATTTTCTTTAATTATTTCTTGTATTATTTTATTAAGATTCTTTTTTGGGTGAGAACTTTCAGGTAGTTGAATTATTCTTCTGTTGTCTCTTCTTGATCTGTTCTCTAGATCTGTTGTTTATCTTAGGATATGTTTTGCATTTCCTTTTATTTTTTCATGATCTTTCTTTCTTTCTTCTTCATCTCTTATATCTTTCCTGGCTTCCCCTTGCTCAAGTTTGATTTTCAAGGAGTCATTTTCTTCCCTAAGATTCATAACCTTCCTGTTTTTCTTGTATTATTTTTATTTTTAATTTTTCCTTAATCTCTCTCATTTGATTTTTAAAGTCTTTTTTAAAGTTCTTCCATGAATTATTTTTGGGCAGGTGACAATTTGACATTACTCTTTGGGGTAGAAGAGGGTTTCTTTTCTTCAGTATTCTCATTTGAAGAAGAGCCATTGTCTTCTCTAATCCCATAGTAGCTCTCTATCACTGGATTCTTTCTCCTTTGCATGTGCATTTTTTGCATGTGATAATTTAGTTTTCATAATCACCTCTAGTCCTGGTGCATGGGCGATGGTGCCTCCGGCCTCTGTTCCTCTTTAGTTCTCCCCTCTGACCTTGAATTCAAACCAAGACCTCCAACTTCCTGTGAGTATCTATGGCCTGTGTTGCCCCACATCACTGCTTGTGTACTCACCTCCCCATGCTGGCTGCTTCTCACTCCTGTTGCTCTCTGCAGAACAGCTAGGTCTGGCGTTCCTTGTCAACAGAGGTTCCCTAGATCTTCCCCAGGTCAGACGCCCAACTCCCCTCACTGTCTCAGGTGTAAAAGTTCCTATGGCCAGGACAAGGTAGCCTCCCAACCCAGCTAACCCCAGGATTTGCCACTTGTTATTTAAGCAGCTTGCAGCTTATTGTTAAAGGAGACTCTGGCCTGGATGTGTTTTTCTTTGCAGGGGCAGGGAGGAAATCTAGGGCTGGGATTTTTCTTCAGGTCTTCTCTGATTGTCCCAAGAGAACCTATGTTCTGCCCCTACTCTTATTTGTTTTTATGGCTCTATGTTGCCCCAGAGGTGGTATTTTATCTCTTTTAAGGAGGAAAATCTTGAGAGCTTGAAATTTTCTGACCTACTCCAGCCATCTTCCCAGAATCCTCTCCCAAAGTAGAATTTCTATGGTTCATGTATTACTATAGCTCAAAAATCTAGTGTCCCTCTATATTGCCTCTGGAATAAAATGTATTCTAATGAGTTTGACATTTTAGTTCCTCTATAATCTGTCTCCCATGTATCTTTCCAGGCATTTCCTATAAGTCCTTGATGCAATCTCTTGGTCAGCCTAAAAGACCTACTAATTTTTGTCCCCTTTCTTTCATCTCCATACTTTTACAGAGAGTCTCCCCCATTCTTGGGATGTTATACCTCCTCTTCCCCATTTCTTAGTATCTCTAAGGTCCTTTAAATTTTGGTTATGGGCCACCTCCTATACAACATCTTTGCCAATTACCCTAATTCATAATGTTAATTTTCCCGCAAATTAGCTTTACAATTAGTTTTCCTCCCAGAATGTGCAATGTATCTTACTCCTACCCCATCTGACATAAGAAACCCTAAGGCTTTTTGTCTTTGTATTCTCAGAGCCAAACAAAGTGCATTGACTACAGTTGTCACTTAATAAAGGATGAATCTGAATTGACATGAAATCAATTAACATTATTCCTCATTGTGTTCCATTTGAAAAGAAACATTTCCCACCTGAGTTTGGCTCTGATATTGGATCTTTGCATAACTGAAATCTCAACCAAACTGGAGATGATTTTATTTGAAGGATAATAGTCCATACTTGTCTACTCTTTTTGTTCTTTGTTTTGGCTAACCTTATTGCTAGTTCTGTTTCCTTTAGGCTTAAGCACCCCGCACTTTCCGGTGACTGCCTAAGCACGTAGCATTCTTGGAATTGCTGCCAGCTCTTTAAAGAACTGACCTCTGGAATGGGACTCTTTGGGGCAGAGACACCTCTACATCCAATTTCAGCAAGAAGAAGCTATGGAAAATGAGACCTTCACCCCTTACCCCAAGATTTTGAGCCCCAATTGTTCGGGGAGGGGGAATGATGATAGTGTTCTGTGTACTTATTTTGTGTTATTCTTGCTATGCTGTTTTATTGTTATGATATTATTGATCCTATGTAATGGATACAAAGATCTAGGGGTGGACATTTGAATTATTAACAATTATTTTGGGGATGATTGATTGAAGAGATTATCTTGCTGGGATCTAGGGGTGGGTCACATTTGAATAATAAACCAATATTTGGGAATGTCACTGAATGATATGTTTTGCTTTATTATGAATGATATGTTTTAGTTTCCTTCATAATTGGATCACAATGTATGTTCTAGGATACATGGCTGATTAGATTATGTATCCTAGAACAATGGGTGGAGTGTGTTGGTAACCAAAAATGGGCTCCTTAGCACTTAGTCAACAAGTGCCCTTGACTAGTTTGGCTTTTTCCCCTGAACTGAATGCTGTTTGTATGTTGGATTGGAGTAAGCTTGTCGACCCCTTCACCTTGTTTCCCTTGCTTAAGCAGATCGAAAGAACCTGTGCTTTCCCAGTCAACCCCTTCACCTTGCTTAAGCAGATCGAAAGAACCTGTGCTTTCTCTGGCGTACCTTACACCCCCACAGAAAGTGGATGGTTAAAAACAGCTTCCGTTGGAGCCAGAGGCTGCTACAGCTACAGCCACAGCCGAAGCTGAAGCAAGAGCTGCCTGTAGCAGAGCTGACCTGTGTGAGGATTGCTGAACAAGGACTTGAGGCCAGTGGGTAATCTTTTTACCGTAGAGGGGAAGCATGTATATGATTTTGCTTTATACCATCATGCTTCTCTGTGGCCTCCTGCTTACTCTTGTGAGGCGAACTTATTGGGCCTGGAAGGTTTTGATCAAAATATAAAAATGGGGTTGCTGGTTTGTGGGTTGGTTACTGTGGAACCTAAATATATGCTTTGATTCTTCTGCCTCCTACTTTGAAGATTCCTTATATCTCATGGTTCCTGAACCTTTCAGACATATATATGATCCTCTTTGAAATTATAAACTCTGCCCTCCTACTACACCTTCTCATTTCTCTTCCCAATTTTTCCTCTACTTCTCTAACTTGCTTTTCCAAATCCTTTTTGAGCTTTTCCATGGCCTGGGACCAGTTCATGTTTTTCTTGGAGGCTTTTGTTGTAGGCTCTTTGACTTTGTAAACTTTTTCTGTCTGTATGTTTTTGTCTTCTTTGTCACCAAAGAAAGAATCCAAAGTCTGAGACTGAATCTGGGTGTGTTTTCGCTGCCTGGCCATATTCCCAGCCAAACTAATTTGAACCTTGAGTTTTTCAGCCGGGTATGACTGCTTGTGGAACTATGTTCCACGCTTGGAGGGATGTGCCAGCTCTGCCACACCAGCACTCCTCCTTCCCCAAGAACCCCCAACCTGGAATGGACTTAGATCTTCAGCAGGCTCTTCACTCCTGCTCTGATCTGCCACTTAATTCCTCCCACCAGGTGGGCCTGAGGCTGGAAGCAACTGCAGCCGTACTTCTGTAGCTGCCCCACCTCCGCTGCCCCTGGGGTAGTAGCTGAACCAGGAACTCCTTCCACTCCTGCAGCTTTCCCCACTAACCTTCTCTGTTGTCTTTGGTGTTTGTGGGTTGAGAAGTCTGGTAACTGCTGCAGCTCACTGATTCAGGGTGCTAGGGCACAAGCCGCCTGGCTCCTGGTCTGGTTGGTCCGCGCGCTCACGCTGGGCTCTGCTCTGCTCCACTCTGCTCCCAGCTCCGTGTGGGAAAGACCTCACCCAGAGACCATCCAGGCTGTCCTGGGCTGGAGTCCTGCTTCCTTCTGCTGTTTTGCGGGTTCTGCAGTTCTAGAATTGGTTCAGAGCCATTTTTTATAGGTTTTTGGAGGGACTCAGCAGGGAGCTTATGATAGTCCCTGCTTTCCAGCCGCCATCTTAGCTGTGCCCCTCTTTTGACTAAGGTGGTTTTGTAAGAATAGTTTTCACAAAACATTCTCTATCCCCAAGTGTATGACATACTCTTTAATCAATGTATACCATTACATATGGGGGGAAAGTAGGCTCAAGCTTAGAACACATGTGGGTTAATTCACAGCTTCTAGAAGTCTAAAGTTGAAGTAGTCTTCAAGAAATTTCAATTAAACATGGTGTAGATTTTCTGCTGGGCTCTTCATATAATTTTGAATCTCTCATGTCCAGTCTATCATTGGCTCTTGATTCAGACACTGCCCCTAAGCTGCTATACTAGGGACACTGCTAGGACATCAACAAAAAGTTCAAATCTCCAGGGACAGCAGGAGGCTGAGGTATTCTCACTCTCCACCCTCCTTCCCAATCCCAAAGTAATCCTCTCTCAGGGTCTTGGCTAGAAGTCTATACCACTAAGGTTCTAGATGTTGGGGTGCCTTGCTTCCAGACTGGCTCATTAATTTATAGATAACCCACAGGGAATGACTATATTACCTTAAGTACCATACTTCCTATGCAATATCACTCAGATTTATCCAACGACTTTGGAAGACATTTAAATTGACCACAGTTTTATTCCCCTTAGTCTAAAGCCTATAAATGACTGATTTATATTTAGGTCTTGTTCATATCTAGTTATCAATTTTGATTGACTTTTAAAAGATATATGTAATTGTATTCTTTCAAATGAACAAAATACGTTTTCTCTCCCACACCTGTACTGGAAAATAAAACAAAACACGAGAGTGGTAACAAATATACATAATTAAGCTAAACAAATTCCTGCTTTGGTTGTATCTTAAAAAGCTATTTCATTTTGTACCCTGAGTCTATTGCCTTTCTGTTATGATCATACCTCTGACTTTGAGATTCAATTAAAAAGCATTTTTACTTGACAAAGAAAAAAAAAAGAATACCTTATCTGTATATATACTATCAAATCTATCAAATCTCTAGTATAAAGTGATGCATGTGATTGAATTGTCCTGGGGCAGAACCCATGGGTCTTAAAGAACAAGTCAGATAGACATCCAACATTATCTTTTCTACGTTCCTGTAAACTGGAATGAAATGGCAATGGAAGAAATGTTCTTTGCAACACTAGTAATATTAATGCAATTCTTTGCTTATGCTAGACATTAACTTTAAGGCTTAGCTCAGGTAACATCATACACAAGTCTTTTCTGATTCTCTGAGCTGGATCACAGACATTTATAGAATTGTAGACAGGCCTGCAATTCACCTCAGAGGTCAGTTAGTTTAGCCTGCTCAGTTTACAGATGAGGAAACTGAGGCAAAAAGGTCATCCAGGCAGTAAGCATCAGAGGTAAGATTTGAACTTAAGTCTTCTAATTCCAAAATCAGTGCTTTGGTTATGAAATCATATGTATATTTTAACAACTTTAAAAATATATTCAAAGAGCATATAAATTAACAATAAAGACTTCCCACACCTTCTTTTCTAAGTTAGTAAAGCTGGGGAATGGATATTGGGAAATAAGGAAAGTTGGAAAGAAGGGGTTTGAATAATTATTTTTAATTTTATTCATTTTAATTTTAAATAATGTATTAATATTATACAAAATAAAATGGCTGTTGAAGATTCCAGAGGCAGGGCAGTTAACTTGAATTAATTAATTGATTAATTAAGACAATATTAACAGGAAACATCGGGACATAAGTATGCTTCAATGATCCTTTTCATTTGTCTCTATTGTGCATTGGAGGAAACAAAATATCCATTTTTCAATTGGCATGTCTACCTAAAGTCCATTGTTCATTAAGAAAAGCTTTGTTAATATTAAGAAATGGCCACCACCAATACTCTACCTGAGCTAAACTAAACACATGGGTAACTGTATCTTTTAAAATTGGACAATGATATCCCCAATGCCTACTTTGGCTCTTTGTAATTTACTAATAATGTCAACACAAAAGTGGATAAGGCAGCTTAACAGGAATCTAATGACTCTAGACTAGTAGAATTTTCTTCTTTATAGCTCTCTCTCTCATTTTTTACAATAAATTGGCTGAGCTTTCAATTTCTCAAAATTGAATTATTTTCTGAACAAAAACATGGAAAGAACTAATTGCAATTTTATAGAAATGGAAAATAGTGTTGTTAACTTTTTGGCCATTTCTGTCTATTCAGCTAACTCAGGGTGTACATGGATCCATTCAGCATTTCTTCTGAAACTGCAGAAAGAAGGAAGGACCAATTCTAATATATTCTTAATTTTTTAAAAGTGCCTCATTGGAATTAGGTTATGAACAATTCCCCTGACCTGTGACAAAAAAAACTCAATAAATCTTTGCATTTGTATGATATTTTTGAATGTATAGCTAAAAACTGCTGCATTTGGTTAGTGCTTTGAGGCTTTTGAAGCACTTTACATACATGAATTGATTTCTTCTGGTGCAGACCTTGTGAGATTACCTTTCATTTATACAATATGTATGCGGTTTATACATTCCCTAGTTCCCCCATCAGAATGTGAGTCCCTTGAGACAAAGGACTTGTTTTGTTTGTTTTTTGTTGCCACTGCACTCGCAGTGGTGGCTGTGTTTCTGTTTAATTTTCTTTGTATCTTCAGAGTTTAGCAGAGCACCTAGGATATGCTAGCTTACTGAATATTCCTCCTAACAATGCTATAAAATATTAACTTTAGGTATTATTATCTCACATTACAGAACAGGTTTTCAGAGATGGTAATTGCTGTTTTTGAGCTAGTGAGTACAAGAACCGTGATTGAAACTGATTTCCCTGCTGACCTCAAAGACAGCCTCCATTGAACCAGGCTGCCCAAACAAATAACCTTCTTGTATGGCATGCCCTGAGAGGTTCGTGATTACTACATGAGGTAAGCAGCATGCATTAGTCTGATTTAACCAAGAAGGAAAATGAGGCACACATAAATTCAAGTGCAAGTAAATGATTTGCATAAAGACACAGATTGTAATTGTTAAAGTACAGATTAAAACCTAGTTGTTATTGTTGTTGTTTTCCTATTGGCAAATTGAAATGTAAATATAAATAATTATTGTTCCAGTCATATACAAGTAGAACTACATTATCAATGATGTAATATTCTCTAGGAATCATCAATACAAGATATTGGCCATAAAACCATTGTGCATGCTCTATTTCATAAAATAACCCATCCCACAGGAATTTTTCCAAAACTAGACAATGGTTCATTTTGTTAATACATGGTGACACCATATCATTAATGTGAGGTACTGATTTTAGTTCATTGTTGCATGTAAGTAGTAACTACTATGTGAAAGATAACTTGGGATCAGATCAATGTGAGCCTTGAATGTCAGGTAAATTGGTTTCAAGAAGTGAAATTAAACTCAAATAGAAACAGATGTTTGTGGAGGGAGTATACTGACCTTGAAAACTACAATGTAGCATTATCCATGTTGTCTTGTATTTTAATTTCTTTTCTTAAACATTCCCCAATTGCATTTTAATCTGGATCAGGCCTAACTCAAGAATATTTTTAGCTGTCATGCTGCCTCAATTTTGACAACTCTAGAAACTCGACTGCATTTGTGTATTAGTTCTAACGTTATAGCTTGGAACTTAAAATATGTGCATGAATTTGAATACAAAGTAAAATTTCATTTTAATTCTATTTATCAAGAAGATTCTGGGAAAATGGCAGATTAGGTCAGAAAATTCCAAACTCTTAAGATTTCCCCCACAAAAGAGTTAAAATAGCACCTTAGGGTGAACAAAGTGTGGGTGGAGACAAAGAAGAATAGGGGCACAACCAGGATTTCCTGGGACAAATTGAGAAGACATGAAGAAAAATCACAGTAAGAGGTTTGGTTCCTGCAAAGAGTAAATGCCTCGAGGCTAGGTTCCTTTTTAACAGCAAGCCACAAGCCTCTTAAACAACTAGCTGCAAGTCGTGGGGTTAGCTGGTTTGAGAGGTTGGCAGGAACTTCTCACCCTGGGATAGTGAAGGGAGTTGAGCATTTGAGCCCAGGAAGATTGAGGGAACCTCTGTTGGTGAGGAACACTAGACCCAGCTGTGCTACAAAGAGCCATGGGGGCAAGAAGGAACCAGCACAGGCCCAATGAGTGCAGAAGCAATGGGGCAGAAAACCCCTGGCTGTGGGCATTTACAGGAGTTTGGAGGTTTGGCTTTGTTTCCAGGTTAGAGGGAAGAACTGAAGATCTGGGGCAAGAGGTGCCATTTCCCATGGCCCAGGGCTAGAGGTGATTACAAAAATCAAGCTATTACCACAAAAAAAAATGCACAGGCAAAGGAAAAAAGAATCCAACCACAGAAAGCTATTACAGAAATACAGATGACCTGGGTTCATCTTCAAAAGAGGATATTGAAGTGAAGAAACCCCCAAGAAGTAAAGTCAAATGTTCACCTGCACAAAAAGAATTTATAGAAGGTCTTAAAAAAGACTTTAAAAATCAAATGACAGAGATGGAGGAAAATTTTTTTTAAAAATAATCCAAGAAAAACAAGAAATATTATGAAAGGAAAGTCAACCAATTAGAAAAAGAGATCCAGAATCTTAAGGAGAAAAATGATACCTTGGACATTAGAATTGGCCAAAGTGAAGCCAGTAAAATTATAAGAAATCAAGAAATAATTAAACGAAACATGAATAATGAAAAAAAATAGAAGAGAAGGTGAAACATCTTACAAGAAAAACAACAGATTTGGAGAATAGATGAAGAAGAGAAAACATAAAAATAATCAGAGTAGCTAAAAGTTATGATGAAAAAAGAATCTTGATTCAATAATACAAGAAATAATTAAAGAAAATTGGTGAATATCAAGAGACTTAAAATGTTAGAAAAAGAGGGAATGATCAATGAGGTGAACTCATAGAGGAGGTAGGAAAAGCTGGGATCAAGGGCACAAGTAGAAGTGGTAATGTTGGCAAGGTGAAGGACCATCTTTTTCCTAGGGGATGAGATAAATGTGTAGAAAATGGGAGGTGAAGTGAGAAATTTCGGGGGAGAGGCACTTTTATACAGATGGCCTCAATTTTTCTTCTATTAGCTGGAATCCACCACTAAGCGGGAGAGAGGTGGTAGATGTGGTTAAGCTAAGACTATTTTTGATTAGATGAGTATTGGATAGCATTTCTCATTTTGTTTTACTTTTATAAAAAAGTTCATTAATAACAATAATATGCTACTCATCCACCAGATAATGATATTATTTTACAATATGATATGAGCTGACAATGATCTTTACTTAGTTTGGACATAGGGGTGTTTTTAGCCCCATTTTGTCTTTTCCAAATATGAAAAGCCTATAATTTTGCTTGGTGTTTCAGCATTTGGCTAATTGTTAAACACGGTACATCATAAAAATGCCCCATGGTACTGAGTATTGGACTACTTACTCATTATTGTAATCTTCCGGTGACAAATTATATGAACTACTTTTCCATCAGTCAAGCTGAAAATGTCTGAAATTATGAAGGACCATTAAGTAGAAAAACAAAACAAAACAGAACTGTTAGTCATAATAATAGACCATTCTTGTGTGAGTTTTTTCTCTCTAAAATGTCTTGTAATAATCTAAAGCCAGAAGCACATAACCTATCCATGCCTGTGTGTGATTTAAACATGGATATATCATTTAATTTTGGTTTGTTTTTAGAAGCCAGAGCAGAGCTGGATGCATCAAGAACATGCTTTAAAAAGCCCTGATGCTCAGAATGAAACTTACAGTTAAACTATTACCCAAGTTTCTTTTAGTAAAGTGACAGTGAGTTACCCAGAATACAGGTCCAAGAATGTTATTGATTCAGCCTGCTTTGATCTCACAGTAGCAGAACTTCACCAAGCCCAGTTGAGTGAAGAGATAAAGTAGTAAGGTCAAGCCGTAGCTCTGGTTATCTTGGTTTTTTTTTTTTTTTGTCCTAGTAGTGCTGAAAATGGAATATGCTTGCAAACCCAAAAGCTTATTTTCTCCCTGCTAAGTCAGTCCAGGAGGTGAACCAAAATGAGCTTTCACACCTTCCATTTCTCTGTGACAAATACTCTAACTGAAATTTGACTTCCAATTCTTTAGGATGTGGTCACCATTTCTACCAAACTAGCACTTTCTTTGTCTCTCTTTATCTGTCTGTGTGTCTGACTGTCTCTGTTTCTCAATTTCTCTCTGCCTGTCTGCTGATCTTTATTTCTGTCTGAATCAGTCTATGTATGTGTCTTTCTTGATCTGTCCCTGTCTCTGTTTCCCTCTCTTTCTGTTTCTCTCTGCCTCTGTCTCTGCCTCTCTGTTTCTTTCTCTCGCTATGTCTCTGTCATTGTTTCTGTCTCTCTCAATCTCTAACTCTTTCCCCCTGTCTCTAACTCTCTATCTCTGTCTCTGACTGACTGTCTTTCTGACTGTAAGTCTCTATGTCTTTCTTTGTCTCTGTGTCTCTGTCTGTCTCTCTTGTTTCCATCTCTGTTTTCTCAGTTTCCATCTTTCTGTCTGCCTCTGCTTGTGTCTTTCTCAATTTCTTTCTATCTGTCTTTCTGTTTCTCTGTGAGATTCTGTCGCTGTCTCTCTGTTTCTCTCTCTCTATCTCTCTCTGTCTCTGTCTCTGCCTCCCATTTTCTCTCTGTGTTTCTCTGTCTCTCTTTGTGTTTCCTTCTCTCTGTCTCTGTCTCACTCTCTCCCTCCATATGATGTTCTATTCAACAACTCCTGACCTGCATTTTCATAGTGTGTGACCTCCCTATTATCTCCATTTCTGTGCTTTTGCCATGGTTGCCTTCCATGCATGCAATACCCACCTTTCTTCCATCTGCCTCTTAGAATCCCTGGTCTCCTTCAGACCTTCACTTGAATGTGCATGCAATCTCATAATAGAATGCAAATTCTCTGAGGGCAGGGAATGTTTCATTTTTATCTTTTTATTCCCTGTGCCCAGCATATATTAAGCACTTAATAAATTACTTGCTGATTGATTAATTGGCTACATCTGTTTGTTGTGTTTAATGCCCTGTAAATTGATGATATTCCTACTTTCTAAGAAAAAAAGAGAGAAATGTAGCCTTAAATCAATTGTACATGTATATTGAATAGCCCACTGTCCTAGGTAATGTTCTGTTCCCCTCCACAAAAGCAGGTGTTACAATTGCCTACTAAAAGTCATCTGTTTTAATTTTTAAATTACCTTTCCCCCATGCAGAAAATTGTATATCCAATTTATTTTATTCCTTCCAAACAGGAGGGATAAGCAAGGAATCAATTGTTAATTAAATCACTACTAACTTTTTCATTATTATCACTAGGCAACTAGGAGACTACTCCCATTTAAGTTTGGAATTTTATATTTTTTGTGGCAATATTCTTAATGACTCTAAGGTAAGACTGTGTGATTCCATGGTTTTCCATTCTGAAACTAGTGCCCACATTATATGGAATATCATCTGCTATGTATCGTATAATTATTAACCAATTATTACCATTTACACATTCAGTCACTTGAATCCTAGGGTTTTAGAGCTGAAAGGATCCCTACAAAACTTCTAGTCCTATGTTTTCATTTTACAAATGAAGAAACTGAGGCTCAAAGAAAGAAGACGATTTGTGTAAGATCACCTGGATATTAATTGCCCAAGGAACAGGGCATAGGGTATCAAGAATAAGACTTGAAATTAAAAAGAGCTGGGTTCATATCCCTTCTCAGTCATTTAATAGCCATGAAATTCTGGGCAATTCATTTCAGCAGTTTATGCCTCTGTTTACTCAACTGTAATATGAAAAGGTGGCACTTGATGGTCTCTTAGGTTCCTTCTCACTCTACATCTATGATTCTAGGTCATCTGATTTAAGCACAGTGTTCTGCATGATTAAAGATTTTCATTTGGTTGAATGTATTTCTTTTTTCTTAATTTTTTCATGGTACAATTAGGAATGATAGAATTTTAAAGGATTTTGATTGACAAGTTGAAAAGTTAACATTTAAGTTTCTGGTTTTTCAAAGGAAGTATTAATCATGTTTTAAATTTTAAGGGGGATTGAAACTTCTAGAAGTCTTGTTTACTCTTTAGCTCAACAGTCTTGGCATGACAGACATACTTAGAAATATCCATTAGAAATTTATGTTTTGAAGAGGCTTAGAAGAAATTAGGCTGTTAGGAAATAAAAGATGGACCAGGCATTACTATGTGGAATCATAAGTTAAAGCAATGAAGGATATCATAATGTACAAATAAAATAATTAGAAATACATCTCAAGATCCTCTCAAGGCACAAGGTTAAAAATAGCCCTTTAAATCCTTGGGAGTACAAATATCACTTTGAATTATGGTTGGAAATGAAATGAATTGGGTGGGATCATTTGGAGTTCAGAAAACAGTGAATAGTTCCAGCCTTTAAAAAGATAATTCAACACTAGTGACCAGGGTTTCCAGGAAGGGCCCTGCCCTAATGTACCATTAGGGAATATTTATTGAGGAGTAGGGTGACAACTTTTAAAAATACAGCCATCCAATGAACCATCCACTCCCCACCCCACCCACATTTTTTAGTGGAGATATACTGGTACCTAATGCTCTGCAAAATGATCATCTCAGACCAGTGAATGAGCCCAGAGTTTTACCATGTAGATGAAGATTCACTGGCTTTCTTTACCAAAGCATATTGGGCCTGAACTTTCATAGATGTAATGCAATTGGTGTAAAAAACACACACACACACACACACACACAGTAACTAGAAAAAAAATATGCTCTTCTTTGCAACGTGATCCCCAGAACAGGATCAGGTCCATGGTAGGGATGAAAGGATACATATTGTCTTGTGCTTAGAGCTGAATGTGTCCTGAAATCAATATTCAGTTTGGATTAAAGCCATTGATTCCCTAACAGTAGTGTACAATAAGGATGCTGACATCTACTTTGTATGCGGTGCTGAAGAAGGAATCAGAGAAAGTGTAGAGAGATCTTCTGGAAGACAATAAGTGATTAGAGTTCTCTTACATTATGATACAGTGAGGAAAACTGCAGTGTCATCTTTAAAATAAAGTAAGCAGATCTTTAGCTTTTTATGTAGGTGGTTTGCATGCCCATAAAGACATTAAAAAGGGACATCAATAACCAACTTTTGCTCTGACTTTAGTACTTTCCGTTTGCTTTTGACCATTTCCCAATGCATACCAGAAAGATACATGAAGAGATACATTGGCTCTAAATATAATGAGTAACTGATCTTCATGAAATAAGCATATTCTGAAAGTTTAGAAGGTTGAGTCATCAATTAATATAGTGATTGGGATCCTTATATGGTATGGAAAACTATAATTTAAATTGTGATATAGATTTTCACATGACCAGATAAAATTTGGGTTATTTCTTACTCTGCTGGCTTCTTGGCCCCACCCAGAAAAATATAGGATCGTGGTTAGACAACAACCAGTACATCATCATCAGCTCTGTTTGCAAACATATGGTTCATAAGCATCAAAAAAGCAAAAGACACGTTAACTTATCCATTTCTCCATTTGTTTACTTATTTCTAGGTTGAAGAAAATAAGCAAAATTCATATCAGAGTTTATGGTAAATAGAAGCACCAGCCTATATGCTTCTATTCACATAATCCATGTATAGCCTTACTTATTTACTGATTTGCTCTTGGTAAATCTCCCAGAAGATATGGTTACACAGAATGTTTCTCTTGGCAAGACTCTTGACAGCTGCAGTAGAATAAGCATGTTGGCTACTTGTTAGAACCTTTCTGTAGTCCTTCTTACTATCCATGACATATAGTATGTAACCATGTCTACAGTCATCCATAGTCCAGACTAGGATGATGTCTATTAGCTTCTTTCCAAAGAATTTTTGGGTTATGTTTAAAGGTAAAAAGGACCTTATAGGCCATTTAGTACAACTCTTTAATTTTATATGTGAAGAAGTTGAGACTCTGAGTGCCCAAATGTCTCACTTCAACTCATATAGATACTAATGCCTGGCCCTAAATATAGAGATCCTGTCTCTTAGATTCAGCACACTTTGGATACAAGAAAGTTTACCATATTTAAATCCCTAAAACAACTGAAGACATTAGGTGGTGATTTAATCACTACTTACAACAGAAGTCAAAGGATCTAAATGAAAAAGGAAATTAAGGAAGTAAACAGTTGGTTAAGAAGCCATCCAGTAAGTTGCAGGGATAATTCTTGTGTGCTATGCCCTAATGTTTCTGAATATTTCTATCACTATTCAGCTCGATAAAAAAAAAATAAGTTGACTTTTAATTCACAATATGAAAATCTTTCTCACTTGTACCATTAATGATTGAGTTGGATTGAAAAAAAGAGAACAGTAAATGAAGGCTGATAGCATCTTGTAATAGTAATTGAGGTGGGACTTTTCGCTTTTCTTCTCTTAAGTGATTTTAATGATTCTGGCCTTTGTTTGAATGGGGCAGATAAAGTGGGATATTTTTGTCTTGGTTATTTCTCATCACAGAAACAATTGGGAGTCATTGATTTGTATATGATGTGGTACTGGGGGTGGGGAACTATTCCACACCCAGCCTGGGTGAGGTCAGAGCCCTCAGGGCTCTGAACTGGATATAATTGAGGACAGCTTGGCATTTGACTTTTGAGGGCACACTCATAGAAGGAATGTTGAGACTCTGGGTTCAACCGCCCCTCCAGCTTTACAACTCAGATGTTGGTTCTTCTCTGGTAACTACGTGTTATGATTTGAATCAGACAAGGTCTGTGTATTGACATTTGTAATTTGTTTGTATTTGCTCTGAAGTTCAGTGTGCTGGTTTTTTTCCCCTGAAGTAAGTGAATGATATTTGTGTGTTGGTTTGAAATAAGATCGTTAATCCCTTAATGCTACTTTCCTTAGTAAAGCAGATCGAAAGAACCTGTGTTGGCAGCTTTCTGGGTGCTGGTTGTTGGTGGATCTTACACCCCCATAGCAACTGATAACAAAATTGTTACTACAAATCTCACTGAAGGAAATTTCCATATCCTCTGGGACAATCTGGCCTTATTCTTTTCCTCAGATAACTTTATTTTTCCATGAGACGATAAGTTTTATCTTTAGAAAAAAGTTAAAAAAAAAAACCAACAACTAGCTCAACTATTGTGATAGAAGTAGGGAACATAAAATGTTCTACCTTTGCCCCACTTGGCTCCAGTCAGTACAAGAGTGGCCATGGATTTTGAGGATAGTCTTTTGTTCATTATTTGGATAGGAACACACTGATTGCTAAATTTAGTTCCCAATAAGTTATGCAAGCTAAATTGAGCTGCTTTCTGTGATTTAAAAGAGGAGAACCTCCTTGACTGAAAACCAACTGCATAGTTAGCAGAGGTCTTGGATAGCAGAACACTGACTGTACTGCCCCACCTTTGAAGAAAAGGCAAGAACTAGGCCTGGGTATTAGGTAGAAGGAACAGGATTAAGAGCAAGTGACCTGACTTGAAAAAGCAGGAATAAGCAGACATTCAGGTAACACATCTTAGCTTTTTCTCTTGACCTCTTTCTTTCCCTTCTAGGATATAAGAGCTACAATCTCCTTACTATACAAACTTTCCCTTGGTTTGGTCAAGGGAGCCCCTATTTCTCTCTCTATATTATTACTCTTCTCCTCTAGAAGTTGGAGCAAAAGGAAATATAATAGCTCCACAGCTTCTAATGAGGCTCAGCTCCAGGGTACTTTTGCACCTCCACTCTGAAAACATTCTTTCACCAAAAATGCCTCCAACTCTGTGGCTTCTTTCTCCAATTGGTAAGTTGCTCTTCAAAATCTCTATTAGAGGCTATCAAATAATAGCCATGTTCACCTCTCACCAATTCTCTGGACTAATTTTTCACTTTGTTCCCTCTGAAATACCTGTCCCAGATTTCCATCTCCCTTTTATGTGATGCCTTTCTTCATTATAATGTATGTTCCATTTTTTGCTTATATTTCTGTTCCCTGCACTTAGCACAATATCTGGCTTATAATAGGAATTTAATAAGTGTTCTATCTATCTACCTACCTATCTATCTATCTGTCTGTCTGTCTCTCTCTCTGTCTGCATTTTTATCTATCTATTACTGATTTACTTAATGCAGAGGTTAATGAAAGGTTTCTCTTCTGGAGAGCAGTCTTTTTATGTTCTTCTTTCTCTGCCTTTTCTGGCTGTTGGAAAAGTCTGTAGGTACTCAGAATATCAAGGTAAGCCCTACTACATCAAGGACAGCTACTATTGATCACTATATTTCCTTTCCAGGAAAAAAAAATCCATGTCTCATATTTTGATAGTTATTGTAAAAGATTGTATATTCATTCTAGTAGAGAAATTTTTGAAAGAGCTGGATGTTTGTGAATAAGCTACCAGGTCTTCTTATCTTGTCTTCTCTGTCTCTCTCTCTGTCTCTATCTCTCTATCTCTGTCTCTCTCTCTCTCTCTCTCTCTCTCTCTCTCTCTCTCTCTCTCTCTCTCTCTCTTTCTCTCTCTCTGTGTGTGTGTGTGTGTGTGTGTGTGTGTGTCACTCTCTTCTGAATTAGGGAATTGAACAGCAATGGGAAGTTTACAGTTTCTCTAATGACTTGGTAATTTGAAGTTCCAAGGAAACTTGGATGCTATGAGAATTGAGTATGCAGATTCTATATCACACTATACCTTAATACAAATGTGACATTTTAGAATCTAGTCAATCATCCTCAGTAACTGCTAGTGCCCACATATGCAGAAGGTAAAGAATTTAGAAATCCATGGTCACTAAGAAAAGCAATTATGGTAACTTGACCTTCACCTCTGTCTCATATTTCTTAATATATTTAAGCACCCAATTCAGTTGCATTCTACTAAGGGAGGTTTTCTCCCATCTTCTCAATTATTAGTTCTCTCTTCTTCCTTTAATTCACTTATATCTACTTATCTGCATGAATAATATATCACCTCCTATCCCAAATAAAATGCAAGTTCCTTTGAGGTAAGAAATTGTTTTGTTTTTCTCTGTATCTCTGGTGCCTAGATAGATACTTAATACAAAATAAGGATTTATTAAATCCTTGTTAACCTCAAATGAAATGATTTAATTATTCTCTCTGTATATCTTTTTGTATCCATTTTCAAAACATTATTAAAACTCTAAAATGACATGGAATGTATATGTATGTATGTATGTATGTATACACACATATACATATGTAGTGTGTGCATATATACACACATCTATATACACATGTATGTGCATATACACACGTGTGTATGTATGTGTCTATTGTGTGTGTACATACAGCACACTTTGTTTTTTGAGAACTGAAAAAAAGTTTGCTGACAGCAACAACAGCCTAGTGGGAAAGGGGAAAGAATCCTTTAGGATCACAACTACTAGAAAGTATTTCCTTTCCCCTACAATTTCCAAGATGGGTATCAGGCCACAATTACATCTATATGTCATAAATCAATTATCTATGCTCTTGCATTGTGGTAGGTTTAGAATAAAAGTAACTTTCACTGATTGCTATCAAAAGGAGAATAATGGTAGCTTACTTTTGCCAGCTTAGCCACCTCTTACAAAAAGCTGGCTACAATAGACTATAAAAATCAATATCAAAATAAACATAAAAGAAAAACGAGTGATATTATCCTGATTAGAACAAAGGAAAATACAGAAGAATGAAGAAGTTCTTTCTCTGGGGCATAGATCCGCTAAGAACAAGTCCATTTGGGCAGCTAGGTGGTGCAGTGAGTAGAGCACTGGCCCTGGAGTCAGGAGGACCTGAGTTCAAATCTCGCCTCAGACACTTTACACATATACTAGCTGTGACCTTGAGCAAGTCACTTAACCCCTTTTGCCCTGCCCCCCCCCCAAAAAAAAAGAACAAGTCCAATCTTAGAAGTCTCTATGGTTGCAAGTGCTAGAAGTCAAGAGACAAGGTAAGGAGTCACTTCCCAAATTTGTGCCTCTAGGGAGATTTCCAGTTCAGCATTCAAAAGTCTGCTTTTTGCTTCTCTGAATTGCCTCTATCAAACTTCTCCAATGTGTGTCTGCCCCTTGTGCTTATATGTAGTATCATTCTCTGTGGTCATTAAGCCAATCAGGAGTTGGGCTTACCTATGGGCTGTTCCTCAGAAAATCTGCTTCAGGGTTGAGGAGAAGTGAGGTTACATATAAAATATTAAAAACAAATATAAAATACGTATGGGAAGGAGGAGGGACACTAGCAGCTAGAGGATCCAGTAAAGTCTTCAAATAGCTAGTGAATCTTGAGTTGATGCTTGAAAGAAACCAGAGATTATAAGGAGTGAAGGTGAGGAGAGAGAGCACTACAGACATAGGGAATGACCAGTGCAAAAGTTAAGGCACAAGGAATGAATATGTATATTGAACAGAGGTTAGAACAATATGACCAGAGAACAGAATTCAAGAAGTAAATGCAGTAGGAAGGAGGGACAGATGTGTAAGAATACTGACAAAGCAGGAAAGGGTCAGGTCATGAAGAGCTTTAAATGTCAAACAATCAAATTTATATTTGACTGTAGAATCAATAGGGGACCACTGGAATTCACTGAAGAAGAAGATGAGATGATCATCATCAGGAAAATTATTTTTGTGGCTTTGTACAAGAAGAATTCTAGAAGAGAGATGCTTTAGGCAGAGAAAAGATTGCCTTTTCTTGGAGTCAGGTCAGGAAGACCTGTGTTTGAGTTCAACTTCTGACATATTTAGTTTGTGATAATGGACAAGTCATTTAACCTTGGATAGTACTAGAATGAACTAATTATTAATTATAGTAAAGTTGCTAATCTGCATTGTGGAAAAGAGTTTCAATAATGAGATTTCCCCCACATCAGTGTATTCAAAGGCTTGCATTTCCCTTTGCTGCACTCCCCAAAAAATAAAGTTTAATTTGTATATTGTCTTACACATTTCTTCTACATATATTCTTATTAAAACCTAACAAAACCTAGTTGATGAAGATAAGTCAAGGTTGTATTTTTATAATCAGTTGACATATGAAGATACTGAGGCTCAGAAAGTTACATGGCTCATGAAAAGTGATCAAGCTACTGAGTGACAAATCCCATACTCACATCCAGGTCTCCTAACTTCAATACTTTCTGTTAATTTCACACTTTCTCACTGTTCCATCAATCATGTATTTAAAAAAAAGTGGTGGGCAGTCACATTTGTTCATGTACAGAATTTCACAATGTCCCCTTTGTGTTTAATATTGAATATTTGTGAAATAACTGACTAGAGTTAAGAATGAGGTAGATAGCAAAATATTTGTTAAATGGAATGGTATTGGATTGAACTCAATTGCATGGTGTTGGATTAAATTGAACTGAATTTTATGGAGATAAAACCCAATACTTTGGCTTAATTGGTACTTCACTCAAGCCAATGGTGGAAAAAATTTTATGTCTTTTTAAAAAGTAGCATCATGTACAGAATCTCATAGATATTCCAGAGTTTATGAAAAAGAATAAGAATATGGACTATTATTCAGTTCTTCATTTTATGAAATAGAGGCCAAGATACAAATATATATGGCTTTTTATCTAAGGATATACTATTAGTATTGAAAGTGTTCTGCCATGTGTGTGTGTGTGTGTGTGTGTGTGTGTGTGTGTGTGTATAACATAATTCAATTTAATTTGATACATCTCTGAAGTGAAGGGACTTGAAAGAAATAAAATCTGTTCTTGTAGAGAGGATGAGGGACACTCATGCTTGGAAAGACTGAGCAATTGATTAGATTGGACTGGATTGGGAAGAAATGAGCTCCAGAATGTGTAAGTTATGATAATTTGAGAGAAGCAGTGATAAACAGTTACCAGAGAACGAGAGCTGCCTTCATATTTACCCACTGTGGAGGGATGGGACATGCTGAGGCAGAGTCAAGAGGCAGGTCCAAATGTTACTGACTTTTCCTTGCTGATTCAAATGTGATTATTTCCATATTCTTCCTCTCCTTTCTCCTACTGAGAGGAAAAAAAAAAAACAATTTTTATGTGTTGTTAAGTTATATTTAGGTCAAAACTGAATTGTTCAAATAATGATGACTGAGCTTGCCCTTAAAGACAAGATTTGAATAGATAATCTTAGCCCAATTCCTTCAGAAGATGGGGTTAGACCACTGCATATAACATATATCATCAGACTTTTTCCTGTATTGATTATTGTTGCTGAACTACTTCCTATTTTCTCTTGTTTTCTTCTTTAAAATAAAATATGGCTTTCTGTGAAGGAAAGGCACACAGGAGGACATGTAGGTAGCCTGCAAACAAAAAATGTCAGAAAACATATTGAAATAAAAATAAAATTGTTTTTAATTGTTTAATGAGTACTAAAAGTATCTTCCATAAAGTGCTGATATTAGCCATTTCTATATGTTTGCTTCATTGATATAAAGGGAAATCTAATGGGGGCTGCAAAAATGAGACAAATTCAGACTTTTTAAAAATTTAATTTTCAACATTCATTTGCACAAGAATTTGAGTTATAAATTTTCTCCCCAACTCTATGCTCCCCCCCCACCCCAAGATGGCAAGTATTCCAATTGCCCCTTTCCCCAATGTGCCCTCGCTTCTATCACCACACTCCCCCCCCCCTTACTTTCTTAGAGGGCCAGATAGATTTCTCTACCCCCTTGCATGTGTATCTTATTTCCCAGTTGCATATAAAAACAATTTTTAAATATTTGTTTTTAGAACTTTGAGTTCCCAATTCTCTGCATTCTTCCCTCCCCATCCACCCTTCTTGAGAAGGCAAGCAATTCAATATAGGTTATACATGGATCATTATGCAAAACATTTCCATGTTAGTGATGCTGTGAAAGACTAACTATATTTTCCTCCATCCTATCCCGTTGTTTCGACAATCTAGCTAGCAGTTTCTGTGGGGGTGTAAGATCCACCAACAACCAGCATCAGAAAGCTGCCAACACACTGCAAAAGCACAGGTTCTTTTGATCTGCTTTAGTAAGGAAAGCAGCATTAAGGGGTTGACAAACTTACTTTAATTTAGCATACAAATATCATTAACTTAGTTTAAGGGAAAAAACCAGCACCCTGAACTTCAGTTCAAACATAGACAGACAGACCTTGTCTGATTCAAATCCCAATACATAGTTGCCAGAGTTTAACAAAGTCCCAGCATTCAGGTTACAAGCTGGAGGGCCCTTAGCTGCAGCTGCCAGGAGTCTCCACATCAGCACCACCACGAGTGAGAGCCCTAAACAAATTACAAACATCGACAGACAGACCAAATACAAATTCATAATTACCAACATCTAGGTTCAGCCTGGGAGCTTATAACAAAGGGCTGGCCCAGAGTCACTCATGCCACCACTGCTGTGGATAAAAGCTCCAAAGAAGAGAAAGCCAACCCCGGATTTTATATCTTTTTCAGGGTCAGGGGAGAGTCACACATGCGACTCACTCACGTGACCTAGAATTGTCACAAAGAGGTGACTTAAACCCATGTGGTCTAAGAGCCTCCCAAACTTATCACTCAAACTCATGTGGAAACTAGGCCCTCCCCTGATTTAGCCCCACCTTGGGCCCCACCTTAATTACCAATCCACACCCACATAGATTTTACACCTAATAGGGGTTTGGACCTGGGGCTTAGCAACTAGTAAAGCTCAATGAAATACACTGAATTACTCAAAGGAAACAAAAGCCAACTAAGTGCTAAGAGCCCTTTTGCTTACCAACACACCCATCCCCCTTATTTAGTTTTCTCTGTTGACCCTGACCCTTGTGAAAAGTGTTTGCTTTTGACTACCCCCTCCCCTAATCTTCCCTCCCTTCTATCATCCCCTCCTCTTATCCCCTTACACCCTACTTTCCTGTGGGGTAAGATGCCCAGTTGACTGTTTATGTTATTTCCTCTTTAAGCCAAAAGTGATGAGAGTAAGGTTCACTCACTCCCTTTCACCTACCCCTTCTTCCCTTCCTTTATAACAGCTTTTTCTTGCCACTTTTATGTGAGATAATTTACCCCACTCTATTTCTCCCTTTCTTCTTCTCTCAATATATGCTTCTTTCACCCCTTAATTTTATTTTTTTAGATATCATCCCTTCATATTCAACTCACCCTCTGTCTTCTCTCTGTCATTCTCTCTGTTTCTGTCTCTCTCTCTCTCTTTGTGTATGCATACATACATACATGCATACATACATTCATATATATATGCATATATATATATGAATATTCCCTTCAACTACCTTAATACTGAGAAAGATCTCATAAGTTACAAATATCATCTTTCCATGTAGGATTGTGAAAGGTTTGACTTTACTAAGTCCCTTATGATTTCTCTTTCCTGTTTACTTTTTCATGCTTCTTTTGATTCTTGTATTTGAAAGTGAAGTTTACTATTTAGCTCTGGTCTTTTCATCAAAAATGTTTGAAAGTTCTCTATTTCATTGAAAATTCATTTTTTTCCCTGATATATTATACTGAGTTTGTCTGGGTAGGTGATTCTTTGTTTCATTCCCAGCTCCCTTGGCCTCTGTAATATCATTTTCCAAGCCCTTCTATCCCTTAGCATAGAAGCTGCTAGATCTTGTGTTATCCTGTTAGTATTTCCATAATACTTGAATTATTTCTTCCTGGCTGCTTACAATATTTTCTCCTTGACCTGGGAACTCTGGAATTTGACCACAATATTCCTAAGAATTTTCCTTTTAGGATGTTTTTAAAGAGGCAATTGGGGGATTCTTTCCATTTCTATTGTACTCTCTGGTTCTAGAATATCAGGGCAGTTTTCCTTGATAATTTCTTGAATGATGATGTCTAGGCTCTTTTTTTTTTTAATCCTTGCTTTTAGGTAATCTAATAATTCTTAAATTATCTCCCCTGGATCTATTCTCTAGGTCAATTGCATTTCCAGTGAGATATTTCACATTGTCTTCCATTTTTTTTCATTCATTTGGTTCTGTTTTATGATTTCTTGACTTCTCATTAAGTAACTAGCTTACATTTGCTCCATTCTAATTTTTAAGGCATTGCTTTCTTCAATGATCTTTTGGACCTCCTTTTCATTTAGCTAATTCTGCCTTTTAAGGCATTTTCCTCATTGGCTTTTTGGACCTCTTTTGCCATTTGGGTTAGTCTATTTTTAAGGTATTATTTTCTTCAGTATTTTTTTTTTGAGTTTCCTTTAGAAAGCTGTTGACTCACTTTTCATGATTTCCTTGCATCACTCTCATTTCTCTTCCCAAATTTTCCTCTACTTCTCTTTCTTGATTTTCCAAATCCTTTTTGAGGACTTCCGTGGTCTGAGACCAATTCATATTTTTCTTGGAGGCTTTTGATGCAGGCTCTTTAACTTTGTTGACTTCTTCTGGCTGTATGTTTTGATCTATTTTGTCACCAAAGTTAGATTCTATAGTCTGAGTCCTTTTATGCTATCTGCTCATTTCCCAGCCAATTACTTGATTTTTGAGCCCTTTGTCATAGGATAATTGCTTCCAGAATGGAGAGTGCTCTGTCCCAAGCTTCAGGGCTTTTCTGATGCTGTTTTCAGAGCTACTTCCAGGAACTTGTAAATATTCAGTTATTCTGAAGTGGTATGATCCAATGAGAGGTATTTGCTCCTCTCCTGGCCTGTGCTCTCATCTGTGAGTGATCTCAAGCACTCCTTTCTGACCTGTAACTACCCAGAGGATGCCCTCTTTACAGTCACACCAAGCTCGGCCACACCAGCACTACTCCTCCCCAAAGGATCACCAACTATGACTGCAACCCAGATCCAAGCAGGGCAAAGCAAGAGAATACTGCCTCAGTGCCAACCAAGAGATCCCTGCACTCCCACTCTGATCATCCTCTTGATTCCCCCCACTTTCTGTAGGCCTGGAGATCCAGAAGCAGCCCTTGCTGCTGGTGCTGCCACCACCACTGCAGCCACCTCCACTACCCCAGGGCTGGGCTGGACCACACATGTCTCTCACCCAGGTACAACAGTTTTCCCACTGACCTGCTAAGTTGTCCTTGGGTTTTGTGGGGTGAGAAGTCTAGAAACTGCCATACTTCTGTGATTCAGTGCCCTGAGGCTTGCTCCACCTGGTCTGCTCTGGCCTGGTCTGTCCTGGCATGGCCCAAGCTGGGCTGTGCTCCACTCCCAGCATAGTGTGATAGACCCTTCCCAGAGACCATCCAGGCCATTTTGGGCTGGAGAGTTGTTTCACTCTGTCATTTCATGGGTTCTGTAGTTCTAGAATTTGTTTAGAGCCATTTTCCACAGGTGTTTGGAAGGATTTGGGGGACAGCTGAAGCAAATCCCCGTTTTCTATCCACCATCTTGTCTCTGCCCCCCAAAATTTTTGTTTAAATTGAGTAGTGCAGCACAAGCAGTTTTCTATTTTTTTCTTATCCCTGTACCCCACCACACTGAGACTTCTGAGATAAATGACACAGGATCCTGTTGAGATGTTAATTATACTAGACACCCTTATGATTGGTAAAGTTACATATCAAGTTTGTCTTGAGGTGAAATCAAGCTAGGGAGTGAGGGAAAGGCCTGGTTGCTGCTCAGTTAAATTTCTTCACTGCATTGTGCACGTACACAAACATGCAGAAAAATCTTTCTATAAAAGAAGTGAAGGGAGTCACCACATGACAGGTCTTGCCTTTTGTAAAACTATGTGTGATACCCTGTAACAACAATATTACTAGCAGCTACGGTGGAGGTGAAAGACTAACAACAAGAGCAAACAGAAGGGCTACTAGAATAGGTGCTTAGATCTACTTTTCTAAGGAAAGAAACTTTAATGGGTTTACAATCTCAATTTAATTAAACATACATATATCATTCACTTAGTTCAGGGGGAAAGGTCAGCACCCTGAACTTCAGAGAAAACATAAACAGAAATTCTAAGCAGAATTATATAAACAGAACAAAATAACACAAATCAGCAGAAAGCCTTCTAGCTGTCTGTCCAAAATATTACATACATAGTTACCAGAAAGAGAAGTGCCAACATTGGGGTTTTTCAAAGCCCAGGGGCTCCAACAGCCACCCAGAATCACATCTGGTCAAATCACACTACATTACTCCAGTGAATGAGCTCCAAAACAAAACTCCAACCTCAGATCCTATATACCCTTCTCAGTGTCAGAGGGTGTCACAATCATGTGACTCAAACCCACGTGAACTAGGCTATTTTGTGTCTTAAGCAGGTCATCAAAGACTCTTGATTCAATCAAAGAAACACAAGCAAGACTCCTCAAAGTTATTGATTACCTCAGCATTCCAAAAGAGAGAACAGTAAAAGATTCCCACCCTGATTAAAATTACATACCCACATACCAAAGCTGGGGAACACCCAAGAAGAAGCAACTAGCTTTTTTCTTCTTAATGAGCCCAACCATCACACCCACGTTGCTATGTATGTCTATGTTTATATGAATGCATGCTTGCTTGTGTATGAGTATATAGTGTGTTCTTCTCTCAGGTTAAATCATGGCAGACGATCTAAAATGTGTCTTTTCCTTCTTTTCTCTTATTTTTTAAACATACTGGCAAAACCCTTTTTTTCTCTTAATCCTTCATTCACATTGTTGATGTTCTTCAGTCATTCAGTCATGTCTGACTCTTTGTGACCCCATGAACCATGGCACTCATCCCCCACTCGACACTCTCCCACTCCCCCCAGGCCCAATGAGCCAATTTTACTTCACTAGGGTGGGTCAGCCTGCATCTAGTCTGTCTGTCTTCCACTCGGCCATCAAACAGAACTTCCTAATCAAATGGAGCTTCCTAAAGCTCTGGTCTGATATCAGACTCTGCAGTGGCTCCCTAGGGCTCCAGAATCTAACATAGAACCCTGTGCTCAGCATTCAAAGCCTTTCATCACCTTTCCAGCCTTCTTAGCCCTCACTCGCCAATATGGACTCTTGTGTCCAGTGACCCTGGCCTAGTGGCTATTTCTCCATCTCTTAGCTCTGGACTTCTCTCTAGCTGCCCCCAGGCCTGGAACAGGGTCCCTCCTCTGCTCTAGCCACTGACCTCTATGGCTCCCTGGAAGGCCCAGCAAAAACCCCACCTTCTACAGAAGGCTTTCCCAAGCCCTCTTAATTCCAATGCCTTTTCTGGGATGATTATCCCTAGTCTAATCTCTAAATATCTTGTTGGTACAGAGTTGTTTGTGTATCATCTCCCCATTAGACTACAATCTCCTGGGGGCAGGGACTGTTTTTTCTTTCCTTGGTATGCCCAGCACTTAGTGCTGTACTTGGCACACAGTAGGTGCTTAAGAAATGCTTGTTGACTGACTAGAAAGCAGAAGAGCAGGACTAAGAGGCAGAGGGAAGACACCCTGGGCCTCCTGAGAGTGCCTCCAAGAGTGTCTCCTGCCTCCATATGCAGCTCGTTCCCTGGCCTCCCAATCACCACCACTTCCCAATGTACTTCCTCCTTGTTGAGCTTCAGAGGGCAAAGTTAGGGGCAGTGAGAAGATTCAGAGAATCCCAGGATGGCCCACAGATGGCTGCTGGGCCAACCTCCACGTGGAGAAATGGAGGCCCAGGAGAAGAAAGCTTTCCTGTGATGACACAGTGAGGGGCAGGAGAAGCTAGAATGCTTTGGTAGATGGCCAGCAGGACTGGGAGTGTCCATTAGCAGACTCTGAAACAGGCCCTTTCCTCTAGGGAGTGGCCAGATGTGGGCAGCCATCAATCACTTTTGTGTCGGAGGCCCATCCTGCCACTAGCAGATTCTCCTAGGCCTTTGAAGCCAGAAGTACAGTGGCATAAATATCTGACAAACATCCTTGGGCCTCCCCAGCCCACCCCTAAATGCTGCCAGGCCCACAGTCAACAGGGTCTGCTGGAGCCCCAAGGCCACAGGCATTCTGGTCCCAGAGCCAAGGAGGGGATGTCCTATGCAAGAAAAGAGCTGGGCTTCCCTCACCTTCTGTCCCAGGGTGGGCTGGCCGGGCCCCCAGAGAGGGAGCTGATGATACTGGCCTTCCTCAGTCCTGGGCAGCTTTGTCGTTCTCTGGGTCAGGGTTCTGCTGATGAAGGAACCGAAGCAGGGGTAGGAAGGTGGCTAGCGAGAGCTGGGGCCAGGATGATGCAGCCTCAGAGGCCAAGGTCAGAGTCTTAGTATGACTTGTCAGGGAAAGAGAACAGAGGTTGGGTTAAAAATGGATGGAGGACAGGACACAGGCCTAGACCTGCCCATTCCCCTCTGGGTGGGGGGTCGTTGAAGGACCACCCAACATGTCTTCTTTGTTTCCTTCTCTGAGGTTTCTGGCCCCAAGGGGAAGCAAAGAAGCAGCTTGCTGGGGAGGGTGGAGCTGGGAGGTGAGGGTTGAACCCACAGGAGGCCAGGAGGCTGGAAGCCCCATGGGTCTGAGGCAAGGCAGCCCCAGAGGGAGACTCTGTCAGAGGTGAGGTGACCAAGAAAGGTGTCAGAGGGGAGGAGAGGGAGTGAGCTGAGGAGAGGCTGGGAGGATCCAGGGCCTGCACTGGAGGAGGTGGAGGAGGAGGTTGAGCAGAAGGGGAGGCAGGCACCTATAGAGATGTAGGAAAGGTCTGCACCATAAGAGAGGTGTGCGGTTGGGCAGGGGGAGTCTGGGGAGCTGACCCAGTCTGGCTCCAGCGGTCAGGAGGAGTCTGAGCAGAGGCAGGAACCACAGCCAGCAGGCAGACTTGCTGATGCTCCTCTAAGGCCCAGAGTCAGAGCTTCACCTCATCCTGCAGTGACCAGATCTCCTTCTGGAGGGCTTGGTTGTCTCTTTCCAGCCACTCGTGTTCCTGGTGCAGTTCATCCGCCTTATCCATATGCTTCTGCTTGCTCCGCTGGGCCACAACCCGGTTTTTCTGTCTCCGCTTCAGCTGTCTGTCTACCTCCCTGGGGTCAATCACCAGAAGAAGCTTCCCTTCTTTGGACGGGGGTGCCCCATTGCACAGGTGCATGGCCTGGTTCCCAATGGGAAGCCAGATGAATGAGAGACGCAGGGTGTCCTCTTGTCTGCAGCCTCCAAGTTCCCAGCTCGGCTTCAGGAAGCAAAGCCTTTCAATCTCTGGTGACTACTCCACTACCAGAGCCCAGTTTCAGTTTCTCTAAAACCCTGGGGCTGCTTAGAATCTCAGGCTCCCAGGGTGCTCACGTGGCTGGACTTTCCTAATATAACCAAGCTTTCCAGGAAGGCAGCGGCCTGCCAGGGAGGGCCGGCCATGGACCAGGGGTGGAGAGCGCTCACCGAGGAAAGACTGAGACAGAGGGACAGCAGAGAAAGCGAAAGGCTGAGAGCTCTGAGAAGCTAGCAGAGGGGAGAGGGAGAGGGAGAAGGAGAGGGAGAGGGAGAGGGAGAGGGAGAGGGAGAGGGAGAAGGAGAGGGAGAGGGAGGGGAGGGGAGAAGAGATTATCTAACCATTTCTTCCTCTGCCATTCCCCTTTTACTTTTGCATATCTTCTATCCCAACACTAGGGTCTTTTCCAATGAGTCCCATTTTCTCATTATGTGGTCAAAGTTTGTGAGTTTCAACTTCAGTATCTGACTTTCTTGTGAATAGCCTAAATTGATTTATTCAATTATTGATGGATTTGATCTCCTGTCTAAACAACCCTCAAAAGTCTTCTCCAGCACCACAATTTGAAAATGTTTCTCTGCTTCTCAGCTTTTCTTATAGTGCAACTCTCATAGCCATACATTGCTACTGCGGAAAAAAACAAACAAAAAACCCAACATAGCTTTGCCCATACAGAACTTTGTTGGCAAGGTGATGTCTCTGCTTTTTAGCATGCTATGCAGATTCACATACATTTTGCTCTAAGATCAAATGTCTTTTAATTTCATGGCTGCAGTCAGATATGCAGCCAGATCTTTGAGTAAAAAAATATAAAATCTGACACTGCTTCAATTTCTTCACTTTCTGTTGGAGGGAATGATGAAACCAGTTGCCAAGACCTTAGATTTTTTGTTTGTTTGTTTGTTTTTTATGTTAAGCTTCAAGCCAGCTTTGACATTTCTCCTTTTTCACCCTCACCGAAAGACTTTTTTTAATTCCTCATATCTTTCTTCATCAGAGCGGTATCCTCTACATATCTAAGATTGTTAATATTTATACCAGTAACCTTAACTCCAGCTTTTGATTCATCTACCCTGAAATTCTGCATAATGTACTCTGCATATAATTTAAAAAAATGAAGAGACAGTATAATACAGCCTTGCTGTACTTCTCCAATCTGAAACCAATCAGTTGTTCCCTGTTCTGTTCTAATTGCTGCTTCTTGGCCTGAATACAGGTCCCTCAGGAGACAAGTAAGATGATCTGTTAGTCCTGTTTCTTTGAGGACTTGCCACATTTTGTTGTGATCCACATAGTTAAAAGCTCTACCATAGTCAATCAAGCAGAAGTAGATGTTTTATTTTGTCTGTTTTTCTGGAATGCCCTTATTTTTTTCATAATCCAGTTGCTTTCTCCATAATCCAATAAATGTTGACAGTTTGGTTTCTAGTTCTTCTGCCTCTTGAAAAAACAGCCTGTTCTGGTAATTGTGAGCTCATATATTGCCAAAGCCTAAGTTGCAGCATCTTAAGTAAACCTTGCTAGCATGTGAAATGAATGCAATTGTTCAATAACTTGAACATTACTTAAAGGCATTTTTCTACTTTAGGATTGGGATGTAAAATGAATTTTTCCAATCCAGTGGCCACTGTTTAGTTTTCCAAATTTACTAGCATATTGGGTACAACATTTTAAAACCATCATCTTTTAGGATTTTAAATAGCCCAGCTGGAATTTTACCACTTCTCTTAACTTTATTGTTAGCAATGCTTCCTAAGGCCCACTTGACTACATTCCCCGGAATATCTGGCTCTGGGTGAGTATTGGTGATGTTAAAATGTTTCTTGTATAGTTCTTTTGTGTATTCTTGCCACCTCTTCTTAATCTCTTCTGCTTCTATTAAGTCTCTTTCTTTTTTTATCATGCTTATTTTTGCATGATATTCCTTGATATCTCTAATTTCCTTGAAGAAATCTTTTGTCTTTCACATTCTATTGTTTTCTTCTATTTCTTTAGATTGCTCATTTAAGAAAACCTCCTCATCTCTCCTTGCTACTCTCTGGAATTCTTCATTCAGTTGGGTATATTTTGCACTTTGTCCTTTACCTTTCACTTTTCTTCTTTCCTTAGCTATTTGTAAAGCCTCCTCAGAGAGACGTTTTGCTTTCCTACTCTTCTTTTCCTTTGGAATTTTTTGGTTGCTTCCCCCTGTACAATATTGCAAACCTCTGTCCATAGTTCCTCAGGCATGCTAGCTGCTAGATATAATCCTTCAAATCTATTAATAACCTTTAGTCCATATTTGTTATTCAAGTCATACCTATATGGTTTGATGGTTTTCCCTACTTTCTTTAAGTTTCAATTATGTAATAAGAAGCACCATGTTTACATTCTTCTCCATCTCATAGTTCATGTTCTTCTTCTTTACCCTCCCTATCTAAGTTCTGGCTACCCTTTGACAAAGTTTTAGCTTAAACTCAATTTCTTCTGTGAAAATGTTCAGATTCAATACATCTCCAAGTTGGAAGGCACATTAGACATTATATAGACTAATTTGTTCCTGAATAGGAATCTCCTCTACTATATATTTCAAAGAAAGGTTCTCTTTAAGCACATTAGTTATGAAGAAACTGCTACATGCCGAGGGCACAATTTTGGATTGTTCTAATTATTTAGAGTTCTCTTATACAATGTGATATTCCCTCTTTCTGACAAGTAAAACTTGAATTACTTTTTTTAAATATATCTCAGCTCTTCAAATATTAGATGAAGAAAAAAATGCTATTGTATTCCACCCCTTCTTCAAAATAAACCTCCATATCCTTTTATTAGCAGTGCCCTCATTATCCTCATTGCCTTCTTTTGAATGTAATCTCACCTAGTAAAAGTCTTTATTAAATTAGAGTCTCTAGAGCTACAATCATTTTTTAGATATCAGATCAGGGAAGGGTATATGAGGACTATTATTTCCCTAATTCTGAACACTGCCTCTCTTAATTCAGTTTAAGATTGGGACCCAACATTTGGCACCCCTTCTACGTTGTGAATTCATGTCTTTCAATCCAGCATGATCCCAAAATCCTTTGTGAACTTTATGTCCCAATTGCATGTTGATCTCTCCAGCTTCTAAATTCAAATAGCATTGTTTTCCCCTGTAACATTCCATCTTTAATGACATAATGCCTTATATCTTTTTATTTAGTAGTCTTTTGAAAGCCTTATCTCTTTAATTAGATTAGGAGGCCCTCGAGTATGTGGATTAGGTCTTATGTTCTTCTTTTAGCCCCTGCAGAGCTTAGCTCAATACTTTGCCCATAGTGAGAACTTAATAAATTATTTTAGGACAATTCTTGCTGTTTTCCCTTCTTATGCTTAAAGGCAAACACAGAGTACAAAGAGTATTCCAAATTTCACTTTTTTCTTTTCATAATCCAGTGAAAGGAAAGAGTTTCTTCAGATGAATATTTTAACAATTTGGATCAAAAATCAACTTGGCTTCCTTATATTATAGATGTAGTTTGCATGCTAACTGCCAGTCATCTCTTCCCAAATATCTTGGAAAAAGAATAAGCACATATTTGCTTTGCAGGTCTTTAGCTTTATTTATGAACCTGGATCTAAGCAATCATATCAGGATAAAAAGCTGGTGCATTACAACCTCACACTCAAATGAACACAGTGTCTCGATATCTGATGACCATATAAAATCAACAAATGAAATTAAAGGTGAATAAATCTGAAGGACGCAGATGATAAAAGGGGATGTGGGATAGCAGTTAATAAGAGTACAACTTCTATCTCTTAAATCAAGCAAAGAGCACTGTCCATCTGATCAATTAATTGTTTTGTACTTGGCTTTATTGAATATAGCAAGTACTCACTTTATGGGTCCCTTAGGAGGAGAAGGCAAAGCATCTAAATGCCTTCTCAGGCAATTCTCAACAAATGTGCTGATCACCGGAGTCCTAAATGGATATCATATATTTATTCACGGAGCCAGTAAACAGTTGTAGTTCAAGTCTTCCCCTTTTAGTTCTATTATGGAGTGAAAGAGTTTTTTCTATAGTTAGTCCTTACTGAGGCCAATTCAAGTTTGTGTGCGCGTGTGTGTGTATTCACTATGATATGTCTTCATGCATTTCTATTATTTATTTGACACCCAAAAGTACTTAGTTTATCCTTTTGGTGTTTATACATTAGTAAATGAAAGGAAAATGTTTTAAGAGCCTAATTTTTAAGATTTTCTGATTGTGAAAATAGAGCTAAGATAATCAGAAATACATGAAAACTTAAAAATGAAGATATTTTCAAAGTTCCTTGGCTCAGTTAAATATGTAGATATTGATAGACACACTGACAGACAGGCAGATAGATATATAGATAAATAGATAGATGATAGATAGATAGAAAGAAAGAAACAAAGAGAAAGGAAGAAAGAAAGGTATATACAAATATCTTCCTAATACATATGCATATACACATATGCTAATGCAGAGAGATTCTTTACTTGCTCTCTTAAGTCACCTAAACACTTGGAGCACATGTTTCCAGACCAGTTTGCATATATCTTCCTCTCAGAGTTCTAGTCATAACATGAAAGGCGATTCTTTTCTAACATAAACAACTCAGTCCCCCATTCTGATGTGTTATGTCCAATGTTTAAAATGAAATAATAGCACTCCAGGAATAATCAATTGACATTTGAAAAGGGACATTTACTGAGAAGATATAGCATGAAAAGAACATACCCCCACAAACAACAAGTTAGTATATTGTCTAATGTACCCTTTGAATCACTAGGAAGAATCAAGTTAAAATTTTATGCAGATACTACAATGCATTTGTCCTACAATATTCACTTCCAGATTTAACATGGCCAATGGACAGATTCAAACTGTTGTTTATAAGACCCAAAATATTGTCTTCAGTATCAGTTTACTACTAGGCTGGATCCTGATTGCTTCTCGAGGCTTTGCTGGGAAATTTAAAGGCAGATCATAGCTGCACAGTGAAGTATGTTTGCTTCTCTCTCTTATTTCTCAGAGTGTTATTAAGTTGAATATATGCATGTGTCCATAAATAAATGTGCAAATATAAAACACAAATATACTATATGACAATGCCTATTCATACATGTATTTATATACATGCATATGTTAAATATGTGTGCACATTGCTACATAATCTTATCTATTTATGTATGGGAGAGGGAGAATGAGAGAGAGAGTGGGAAGGAGGGAGGGAAGGAGACACAGAGACAGAGAGACAGAGACAGACACAGAGAGAGATGAGGAGATGAGAAGATGAGAACCGGATAATGTCTGGATAATTTCTCCCCTCAATCTTCAGTTTTTACTGCATACATTCTGACAGGGAATAACTTTCCAAAGATGTTAGGTACAGTGGTGATGGATGCTGCTATAGAGACAGAAAGATATCTAGTATGAAGGATAGTATATAAGAAGGAAGGGAGGGGTGCTGCTATAAATGACAAGAGAGCTACCATCTGGTGATAGGCTCTATGTTGTTGACATCTGCCTATTCCAGATGAAACCGTGATCATTGTTTCACTTTATACAGAGAGGATGAAAAGCACAGTACACCTTAAAATGTCAAATATGTATATGAAAACAAATCTCTACTCATATAACCAGAGGTTAAAAATTGTTTTGTACCTAATGAGGATCAGACATTTTTACAGGATTCCCTACCATGCCTCAATCAGTGAGGAATTTTAAATTTAAAATAATCTAAAGTGAAAGATGTCATCAGGCAAATATATGGAAGAGAAGAAGGGCTCGTTAAGCATCAAGATCGGGGAAGATAAGTGGATAGCTAAAGACCTATGTTGATGTCCTCATCACATTAAGAAAAAAAATCAAAAAAGACAAAGAGCATATTAGTTTTGTTTGTTTTTGTTTTCAAGAATATAGACAAGATTCCTATACAATCATTTGCTGTGGATAGGTTGTGATATTCATCATTGGAGGGAACATATAAATTGATGAGATCCTAGATCTACATAGAGCAACATTGTTATTTCATGGTTCAAGAGACTATTTGTTTCGCTGAAATTCCTTCATCTATTACTGTAGCACATCACCATGGGATAGATGACAAGTGCCAGAACTGTCCTGCTTTTAAGAACCCTTTTCAAAATATATAGCCAAAACAAACAAAAACTAAAGTCAATGCTTAATAACAGTGGTTTAAAGAACCATGCTTAGCTACTTCTTGTCTAAAAGAATCTTTACGAGGCCTGAATAAAAATGGAATTTGAAGAGTAAAAAAAAAAATAAGACTTGAAAAGCAATGGATGGTATTGAAATTCAGCCTTCCTAGGCAAATGTTTTCTGTCCTTTATCAAACACAATTGTATGTGTCAGAGGGGCTAGTGAAAAAAATTTCAGCTGCTAAATTTGTTTTCAGGTTGAGTAGTTTGCCTGAAATCATTAAGGTCAGCAGAAAAATATATTTCCTAACTTAGGATTTATGCTACAAAAATAAATTATGGCTGAAATATTAATTTTTATCAGGTACTAACTTCTCTGGAATCCTCTCAAGTATGTTTTCATGTATTGGTTACTAAGCAATATATCTGTATCTGCATATGTGTATACACACCTCTAATTTAGTAAAATTATGCTTTTGATGGAAAACTGCTTTTAATCATTATTTATTTATTTATTTAATATTTTTAGTTTTCAGCATTGATTTTCACAACAGTTTGAATTATAAATTTTCTCTCCATTTCTACCCTCCCCCCACTCCAAGATGGCATATATTCTGATTGTCCCATTCCCCAGTCAGCCCTCTCTGTCACCCCACTCCCCCCATCCCCTTTTCACTTACTTTCTTGTAGGGCAAGATAGATTTCTATGCCCCATTGCCTGTGTATCTTATTTCCTAGTTGCATGCAAAAGCTTTTTATTTGAACATCTGCTTTTAAAACTTTGAGTTCAAAATTCTCTCTCCTCTTCCCTCCCCACCACCCCTCCCTAAGAAGGCAAGCAATTCAACTGAGGCCACATGTGTATCATTATGCAAAACCCTTTCACTACACCAATGTTGTGAAAGGCTAACTATATTTCCCTCCATCCTATCCTATCCCCCTTTATTGAATTTTCTCCCATGACCCTGTCCATCTTCAAAAGTGTTTGCTTTTGATTACCTCCTCCCCCTATCTGCCCTCCCTTCTATCATCCCCCCTTTTTTGTCTCTTTCCTCCTTCTTTCCCGTGGGGTAAGATACACAACTGAGTGTGTATGGTATTCCCTCCTCAGGTCAAATCCGATGGGAGCAAGATTCACTCATTCCCCCTCACCTGCCCCCTCTTCCATTCCTACAGAACTGCTTTTTCTTGCCATTTTTGTGTGAGATAGTTAACCCCATTCTATCTCTCCCTTCTCGCTCTCTCAATATATTCCTGTCTCATCCCTTAATTTGATTTTTTTTTTAGATATCATCCCTTCACATTCAACTCACCCTGTGTCCTCTGTCTATACATATATATATATATGTATATTCTCTTCAGCTACCCTAGTACTGAGGTTACATGAATTATAGACATCATCTTTCCATGTAGGAATATGAACAAAACAGTGAAACTTTACTAAGTCCCTTATGACTTCTCTTTCTTGTTTACCTTTTCATGTTTCTCTTGAACCTTGTGTTTGGAAGTCAAATTTTCTATTCAGCACTGGTCTTTTCACTGAAAAAGCATGAAAGTCCTCTATTTCATTGAAAATTCACATTTTGCCTTGGAGCATGATACAGTTTTCCTGGGTAGGTGATTCTTAGTTTTAATCCTAGCTCCATTGACCTCTGGAATATCATATTCCAAGCCCTTTGATACCTTAATGTAGAAGCTTCCAGATCTTGGGTTATTCTGATTGTGTTTCCATAATACTCAAATTGTTTCTTTCTAGCTGCTTGCAGTATTTTCTCCTTGATCTGGGAGCTCTGGAATTTGGCGACAATATTCCTAGGAGTTTTCTTTTTGGGATCTTTTTCAGGAGGCAATCTGTGGATTCTTTCACTTTCTATTTTGCCCTCTGGCTCTAGAATATCAGGGCAGTTCTCCTTGATAATTTCTTGAAGGATGATATCTAGGCTCTTTTTTTTTGATCATGGCTTTCAGGTAGTCCAACAATTTTTAAATTATCCCTCCCGGATCTATTTTCCAGGTCAGTGGTTTTTCCAATTAGATATTTCACAATGTCTTCCACTTTTTCATTCCTTTGGCTCTGTTTTATGACATCTTGATTTCTCATAAGGTAACCAGTTTCCTCTTGTTCCAATCTAATTTTTAAGGTAATATTTTCTTCAGTGGTCTTTTGGGCCTCCTTTTCCATTTGGCTAATTCTGCCTTTCAAGGCATTCTTCTCCTCATTGGCTTTTTGGAGCTTTTTGCCATTTGAGTTAGTCTATTTTTAAGGTGTTACTTTCTTCAGTATTTTTTGGGCCTCCTTTAGCAAGTCATTGACTTGGTTTTGATGGTTTTCTTGCATCACTCTCATTTCTCTTCCCAATTTTCCCTCTACTTATCTTACTTGCTTTTCCAAATCCTTTTTGAGCTCTTCCATGGCCTGAGACAAGTTCGTGTTTTTCTTGGAGGCTTTTGATGTAGGCTCTTTGACTTTGTTGACTTCCTCTGGCTGTAGGTTTTGGTCTTCTTTGTCACCAAAGAAAGATTCCAAAGTCTGAGACTGAATCTGAGTCCATTTTTGCTGCCTGGCCATGTTCCCAGCCAACCACTTGACCCTAGAGTTTTTCATCGGGGTATGACTACTTGTAGAGTAGATAGTGCTTTGTCCCAAGATTGAGGGGCTATTCTGTTGTTTTCAGAGCTATTTCTACATAGCAAGCTCTGCCACACCAGCGCTACTCCTCCCCCAAGAACAGCCAACCTGGACTGTACTCAGATCTAAGCAGGCTCTGCACTCCTACTCTGATCCACCACTTAATTCCTCCCACCAGGTTGGCCTGGGATTGGAAGCAACTGCAACTGTAGTTCTGTAGCTGCACCTCCTCTGCCCTCCACTGCCCCCAGGGGAGGTGGCCAAACCCCGGACTCCTTTCACTCTGTCCCCTGCAGTTTTTCCCACTAACTTTCTTTGTTTTCTTTGGTATTTGCGGGTTGAGAAGTCTAGTAACTGCCACAGCTCACTGATTCAGGGCACTAGGGCCTGTTCTGCCTGGCTCCTGGTCTAATTGGTCTGGCACAGCCCACCCTGGGCTCTGCTCCACTATGCTCCCAATTCCAGGTGATAGACCTTACCCAGCAACCATGCATGCTGTCCTGGGCTGAAGTCCTGCATCTCTCTGCTATTTTCTGGGTTCTACAGTTCTAGAATTTGTTCAGAGCCATTTTATAGGTGTTTGGAGGTTCCTGGAGGAGAGGCCTAGTCAAGTCCCTGCTTTCCAGCCACCATATTCGAAGAAGCTGATTGATGGGAAAACTTTTACAAAGGTATAATTGTGATTTATTAAAAGAAAAAGAAAAAAAGGTAAGCTACATAACCTCCTATCAAGTATGTGCCTCTTTATTAAAAAAAATTGACTAACAGAAGTTTTCAATACATGGTGAAATTTTATTCTTAGCACAACAATTGTTAATTGTATCAATTTCTAATAAGCAAAGTTATCAATGAAGGTTAATTACTTTTTAAAATAATTATTAGTTCAAAGAAGTTCAATCTATTGCATGCACTAAATGCATATGGGACATCAATTTCAATAATAGCAGAACAAAAAACTTAAATAGTAATTGTCTTAACCTAAAGAGCTTGAATACTAGTGTTGAAGAGAAAAGTCAGAATATAATTGGAGAGAAATCACAAAAATAAAATTCCCAACTTCAAGTCAGAGATGTTAACATAGAACCATACATCATAGAATTTTATATTCATAGCTGTAGGGGGCCCCAGAAGTTGACTAGTCTAACACTAATTTTATAACAGTACTTGGTAATGGATTGGATGGCCACAATCTCCTCCTTCCCCTGATTTGTAGTTCTTTCCAGTTTGAGAAGAAATAAAATTGACATATCATCTTTTTTGGGGGGGAGATTTTTTTCCCCATGCACTACTATTACAGGAATTTTGCAGGAGAATGAGGAGAGAAGGGAGAGTTGGCAGTTTTCATAAGGCATCAGTTTGAAAGGAATGGCAGTTGGTACATATCACATTTTGAGTTCCTTCTGTCTGAGCAGGAGAGATGACCTGTATGTAAGTGGGTAAGCGAGAGGTACATTTGACTGTGAATTTACTCCCATCACTAACTAAGTAGAAGGAGAGCTAAGAGTTAAAGAACAACAACAGCACAGAAATTAAGGCTCCACCCTGCCCCTGCTTTACTTCTTTTCATGTTTTTATTAACTTATTTGAATTAAGAAGAAAGTTGTTAGATTTAAGTTCAGTTCTTAAGTTTCTGCATGTCTCCTTTGTTTGTGGCCCAAGGGCCCAATTGGAACTATAGGGGAGAGGACTGTTTCTAGTGTAAGAGTAGATGCTCAAACCCTGTCCCATTATTTGAGTTGTGTTCTACAACTGAGGTGATAAACACAACCTATGTCATAGCTACTATTTTAAGTGCAAAGTTACCATGACTAGGACCTTTTTTTTTATAAATCTGCCTCATGCTCATGAGTAAAAGTTACATATTACTGTGGGAGCTGATGCTTCAGGAGGGAAAATGCTTTACCAAAATCTAATAGATACTCCCGGCACTGGCACGATTCAAACATTAGCACTGACTCCAAATTCAGCACTCTTTCCATTGAATTGAACTACTATTTATTTTTTAATGCAAAATGAACTTTTAAAAAAGGACAAAATGAGATATAATATTTGCTTGCTATTGTGTATGACATGAGATTATTTTGCTATTTGATTGTCTGTTTTGCATTATTTCCTTCATTGTTAAAGTATCTTACTATCAAAGGGTGCTGGGGGAAGGGGTGGCAGAGTAGCACAGTTATTTGTTTCCTTTGTAATGAACTAATTAGTTCTCTGGATTTTCCTCTTAAAATAGAGGATGTTGTTTTGCTACTTTATTGGAATTTGTGAACTATACCTTCTGTAATTATATTAGATCATTACTACTGAGAGTATGAAAATATTTAGCAGGATCCATAAACATTTGTCCCTTTTGAACAAATTTTAGCAAATAATAAAGTAAACAAATTTTGGCAATAATACATTGTTGAAAAGAATAATTTTCTCTCATATGTTGTGTTCCTTCTTGGTCAACTTCACCTTGGGCCAAACTGCTGAATCAGTGCCCCACTCTGTGCCTACTCAGTTATGAAATGTTAATCTAAGCACATTCTCTCAAGGGACCAGTGCAATGATTTTTTTTTGTCTTTTATAACTTTGGAATAATCTGACAACTTTATTCCATATTCATCATGTGCCACTTCATTTGTTTCCTGCCATTCAGCTCAATTGCATCTAACTTCAATAAATTTATTTCAAAATTACATTTTAGATGCATTTTGGTGAAAAGTCCCTTTGGTAGGAAATTTTCTTTTTGATCAAATCCCTACTGCATACTTACCAATCTGACACAATAGCTTCTAATGTATGATTTTTTTTATCATGCTTCTTCAATAAATTGCCTCATACATTTTGCCCACCCTCTTATTTCATATGTATTTTAACATCTATTTTAAGTTTACCTAAGATTTCCCAGGAGTAAAAACGGAAGGAACATGCATATCTATCCATACTTGATAACTGCATTTAAAAATAGTACAATGTATCATGTGGGATGATTGCTTCATAGACAGGTCAGAATTATTTGACAATTAGTGATATATCCGACTTACC